>NW_027332036.1:300000-493411 GCF_048418815.1 Hemitrygon akajei
GGTAGAACTGATGGAGTGATTCAATCTGGGGTAGTAAAGATGGAATGTTTACATCTGGGGTAGTTTTGATGGATTGGATCAGTCTGGGTTAGTACTGATGGTGTGGTTCAATCTGGGGTAGTTCTGATGGAGTGGTTCAGTCTGGGGTAGTACTGATGGAGTTGTTCAATCTGGGTAGTGCTGATGGAGTGTTTTAATCTGGGGTAGTAATGATAGAGTGTTTCGATCTGGGGTAGTACCGATGGATTCGTTCAATAAGGGTTAGTACTGATGGAGTTTTTCAATCTGGGATAGAACTGATGGAATGGTTCAATCTGAGGTAGTAATGATGGAGTGTTTCCATCTGGGGTAGTTTTGATGTATTGGTTCATTCTGGCTTAGTACTGATGGAGTCGTAAAATCTGGGTTAGTACTGATTGAGCAGTTGAAACTGGTTTAGAACTGATGGAGTTGTTCAATCTGGGATAGTATTTATGGATTGTTTCATTCTGTGGTATTACTGATGGAATGGTTCAGACTGGGGAAGTATTGATGGAGTGGTTCAATCTGGGGTAGTACTGATGGAGTGTTTAATTCTGGGGTACTACTGATGGAGTTGTTCAATCTGGGGTAGTACTGATGGAGTGGTTCAATCTGTGGTAGCTCTGATGAAGTGTATCAATCTAGGGTAGTACTGATGGAGATGTTCCCTCTGGGTAGTGCTGATGGAGAGTTTCAATCTGGGGTAGTAATGATAGAGTGTTACGATCTGGGGTAGTACCGATGGATTGGTTCAATCTGGGTTAGTACTGATGGAGTCGTATAATCTGGGTTACTACTGATTGAGCTGTTGAAACTGGTTTAGAACTGATGGAGTTGTTCAATCTGGGATAGTATTTATGGATTGTTTCATTCTGTGGTATTACTGATGGAATGGTTCATACTGGGGAAGTATAGATGGAGTGTTTCAATCTGGGGTAGTACTGTTGGAGTGTTTAAATCTGGGGTAGTGCTGATGGAGAGTTTCAATCTGGGGTAGTACTGATGGAGTGTTTCAATCTGGGGTGGTACTGATGGAGTGTTTAATTCTGGGGTAGTACTGATGGAGTGCTTCAAGCTGGGGTAGTACTGATGGAGTGCTTCAAGCTGGGGTAGTACTGTTGGAGTTGTTCCCTCTTGGGGTAGTACTGTTGGATAGGTTCAATCTGGGGTAGTACTGATGGAGTGGTTCAATCTGGCGTAGTACTGATGGGTTGGTTCATTCTGAGGTACTCCTGATGGACTGTTTCAGTCTGGGGTGGTATTGATGGAGTTGTTCAATCTGAGGTAGGACTGATGGAGTGGTTCTATATGGGGTAGCAAGATGGGGTGGTTCAATCTGGGGCAGTACTTTTGTGATGGCTCAGTCTGTGGTAGTACTGATCGAGTGGTTCACTATAGGTTAGTACTGATGGAGTTGTTCAACCTGCGGTAGGACTAATGGAGTGGTTCAGTCTTGGGTAGTACAGATGGAGTTGTTCAGTCTGGGGTAGTACTAATGGAGTGTTTCAATCTGGGCTAGTACTGATGTAGTAGTTCAACCGGAGGTAGGACTGATGGAGTGGTTCAATATGGGGTAGTACTGATGGATTATTTCAATCTTATGTAGTAATGATGGAGTGTTTCAACCTGGGGTAGAACTGATGGAGTGATTCAATCTGGGGTAGTAAAGATGGAATATTTACATCTGGGGTAGTTTTGATGGATTGGTTCAGTCTGGGTTAGTACTGATGGTGTGGTTCAATCTGGGGTAGTTCTGATGGAGTGGTTCAGTCTGGGGTAGTACTGATGGAGTTGTTCAATCTGGGTAGTTCTGATGGAGTGTTTTAATCTGGGGTAGTAATGATAGAGTGTTTCGATCTGGGGTAGTACCGATGGATTCGTTCAATAAGGGTTAGTACTGATGGAGTTTTTCAATCTGGGATAGAACTGATGGAATGGTTCAATCTGAGGTAGTAATGATGGAGTGTTTCCATCTGGGGTAGTTTTGATGTATTGGTTCATTCTGGCTTAGTACTGATGGAGTCGTAAAATCTGGGTTAGTACTGATTGAGCAGTTGAAACTGGTTTAGAACTGATGGAGTTGTTCAATCTGGGGTAGTACTGATGGAGTGGTTCAATCTGTGGTAGCTCTGATGAAGTGTATCAATCTAGGGTAGTACTGATGGAGATGTTCCCTCTGGGTAGTGCTGATGGAGAGTTTCAATCTGGGGTAGTAATGATAGAGTGTTACGATCTGGGGTAGTACCGATGGATTGGTTCAATCTGGGTTAGTACTGATGGAGTCGTATAATCTGGGTTACTACTGATTGAGCTGTTGAAACTGGTTTAGAACTGATGGAGTTGTTCAATCTGGGATAGTATTTATGGATTGTTTCATTCTGTGGTATTACTGATGGAATGGTTCATACTGGGGAAGTATAGATGGAGTGTTTCAATCTGGGGTAGTACTGTTGGAGTGTTTAAATCTGGGGTAGTGCTGATGGAGAGTTTCAATCTGGGGTAGTACTGATGGAGTGTTTCAATCTGGGGTGGTACTGATGGAGTGTTTAATTCTGGGGTAGTACTGATGGAGTGCTTCAAGCTGGTGTAGTACTGTTGGAGTTGTTCCCTCTTGGGGTAGTACTGTTGGATAGGTTCAATCTGGGGTAGTACTGATGGAGTGGTTCAATCTGGCGTAGTACTGATGGGTTGGTTCATTCTGAGGTACTCCTGATGGACTGTTTCAGTCTGGGGTGGTATTGATGGAGTTGTTCAATCTGAGGTAGGACTGATGGAGTGGTTCAGTCTGTTGTAGTACTGATGGAGTGGTTCAGTATGGGGTAGTACTGATGGAGTTGTTCAAGCTGCGGTAGTACTGATGGAGTGTTTAATCTGCGGTAGTACTGATGGAGTGTTTAAATCTGGGGTAGTACTGATGGAGTGGTGCAGTCTGGGGTAGTACTGATGGAGTGGTGCAGTATGGGGTAGTACTGATGGAGTTGTTCAATCTGGGGTAGTACTGATGGAGTGGTGCAGTATGGGGTAGTACTGATGGAGTTTTTCAATCTGGGGTAGTACTGATGGATTGTTTCAATCTGGGGTAGTACTGATGGAGTGGTGCAGTATGGGGTAGTACTGATGGAGTTGTTAAATCTGGGGCAGTACTGATGGAGTGTTTAAATCTGGGGTAGTACTGATTTGAGTGTTTCAATCTGGGGTAGTACTGATGGAGTGTTTCAATCTGGGGTAGTTCTGATGGAGTGGTGCAGTCTGGGGTAGCACTGATGGATTGATTCAGTCTGTTGTAGTACTGATGGAGTGGTTCAGTCTGGGGTAGTACTGATGAAGTTGTTCAATCTGGGGTAGTACTGATGGCGAGGTTCAATCTGGGGTAGCTCTGATGAAGTGTAACAATCTGGTGTAGTACTGATGGAGTTGTTCCCTCTGGGGTAGTACTGTTGGATAGGTTCAATCTGGGGTAGTACTGATGGAGTGGTTCAATCTGGCGTAGTACTGATGGGTTGGTTCATTCTGAGGTACTACTGATGGACTGTTTCAGTCTGGGGTGGTATTGATGGAGTTGTTCAATCTGAGGTAGGACTGATGGAGTGGTTCAATATGGATTAGTACTGATGGATTGTTTCAATCTTATGTAGTAATGATGGAGTGTTTCAACCTGGGGTAGAACTGATGGAGTGATTCAATCTGGGTTAGTACTGATGGAGTCGTAAAATCTGGTTTACTACTGATTGAGCTGTTGAAACTGGTTTAGAACTGATGGAGTTGTTCAATCTGGGATAGTATTTATGGATTGTTTCATTCTGTGGTATTACTGATGGAATGGTTCATACTGGGGAAGTATTGATGTAGTGTTTCAATCTGGGGTAGTACTGTTGGAGTGTTTAAATCTGGGGTAGTACTGATGGAGAGTTTCAATCTGGGGTAGTACTGATGGAGTGTTTAATTCTGGGGTAGTACTGATGGAGTGCTTCAATCTGCTGTAGTTCTGATGGAGTAGTTCAACCTGCGGTAGGACTGATGGAGTGGTTCTATATGGGGTAGCAAGATGGGGTGGTTCAATCTGGGGCAGTACTTTTGTGATGGCTCAGTCTGTGGTAGTACTGATCGAGTGGTTCACTATAGGTTAGTACTGATGGAGTTGTTCAACCTGCGGTAGGACTAATGGAGTGGTTCAGTCTTGGGTAGTACAGATGGAGTTGTTCAGTCTGGGGTAGTACTAATGGAGTGTTTCAATCTGGGCTAGTACTGATGTAGTAGTTCAACCGGAGGTAGGACTGATGGAGTGGTTCAATATGGGGTAGTACTGATGGATTATTTCAATCTTATGTAGTAATGATGGAGTGTTTCAACCTGGGGTAGAACTGATGGAGTGATTCAATCTGGGGTAGTAATGATGGAATGTTTACATCTGGGGTAGTTTTGATGGATTGGTTCAGTCTGGGTTAGTACTGATGGTGTGGTTCAATCTGGGGTAGTTCTGATGGAGTGGTTCAGTCTGGGGTAGTACTGATGGAGTTGTTCAATCTGGGTAGTGCTGATGGAGTGTTTAATTCTGGGGTACTACTGATGGAGTTGTTCAATCTGGGGTAGTACTGATGGAGTGGTTCAATCTGTGGTAGCTCTGATGAAGTGTATCAATCTAGGGTAGTACTGATGGAGATGTTCCCTCTGGGTAGTGCTGATGGAGAGTTTCAATCTGGGGTAGTAATGATAGAGTGTTTCGATCTGGGGTAGTACCGATGGATTGGTTCAATCTGGGTTAGTACTGATGGAGTCGTATAATCTGGGTTACTACTGATTGAACTGTTGAAACTGGTTTAGAACTGATGGAGTTGTTCAATCTGGGATAGTATTTATGGATTGTTTCATTCTGTGGTATTACTGATGGAATGGTTCATACTGGGGAAGTATAGATGGAGTGTTTCAATCTGGGGTAGTACTGTTGGAGTGTTTAAATCTGGGGTAGTGCTGATGGAGAGTTTCAATCTGGGGTAGTACTGATGGAGTGTTTCAATCTGGGGTAGTACTGATGGAGTGTTTAATTCTGGGGTAGTACTGATGGAGTGCTTCAAGCTGGGGTAGTACTGTTGGAGTGGTTCAATCTGGGGTAGTTCTGATGGATTGGTTCAGTCTGTTGTAGTACTGATGGAGTGGTTCAGTCTGTTGTAGTACTGATGGAGTGGTTCAGTCTGGGGTATTACTGATGGAGTTGTTCAATCTGGGGTAGTACTGATGGAGTGTTTCAACCTGGGGTAGTACTGATGGAGTGGTTCAGTCTGGGGTAGTACTGATGGAGTTGTTCAATCTGGGTAGTGCTGATGGAGTGTTTCAATCTGGGGTAGTAATGATAGAGTGTTTCGATCTGGGGTAGTACCGATGGATTGGTTCAATCTGGGTTAGTACTGATGGAGTCGTAAAATCTGGGTTACTACTGATTGAGCTGTTGAAACTGGTTTAGAACTGATGGAGTTGTTCAATCTGGGATAGTATTTATGGATTGTTTCATTCTGTGGTATTACTGATGGAATGGTTCATACTGGGGAAGTATTGATGGAGTGTTCCAATCTGGGATAGTACTGTTGGAGTGTTTAAATCTGGGGTAGTACTGATGGAGAGTTTCAATCTGGGCTAGTACTGATGGAGTGTTTCAATCTGGGGTAGTACTGATGGAGTGTTTAATTCTGGGGTAGTACTGATGGAGTGCTTCAAGCTGGGGTAGTACTGTTGGAGTGGTTCAATCTGGGGTAGTTCTGATGGATTGGTTCAGTCTGTTGTAGTACTGATGGAGTGGTTCAGTCTGTTGTAGTACTGATGGAGTGGTTCAGTCTGGGGTAGTACTGATGGAGTTGTTCAATCTGGGGTAGTACTGATGGAGTGTTTCAACCTGGGGTAGTACTGATGGAGTGTTTCAGTCTGGGGTAGTACTGATGGAGTTGTTCAATCTGGGTAGTGCTGATGGAGTGTTTCAATCTGGGGTAGTAATGATAGAGAGTTTCGATCTGGGGTAGTACCGATGGATTGGTTCAATCTGGGTTAGTACTGATGGAGTCGTAAAATCTGGGTTACTACTGATTGAGCTGTTGAAACTGGTTTAGAACTGATGGAGTTGTTCAATCTGGGATAGTATTTATGGATTGTTTCATTCTGTGGTATTACTGATGGAATGGTTCATACTGGGGAAGTATTGATGGAGTGTTTCAATCTGGGGTAGTACTGTTGGAGTGTTTAAATCTGGGGTAGTGCTGATGGAGAGTTTCAATCTGGGGTAGTACTGATGGAGTGTTTCAATCTGCGGTAGTACTGATGGAGTGCTTCAAGCTGGGGTAGTACTGTTGGAGTGGTTCAATCTGGGGTAGTTCTGATGGATTGGTTCAGTCTGTTGTAGTACTGATGGAGTGGTTCAGTCTGTTGTAGTACTGATGGAGTGGTTCAGTCTGGGGTAGTACTGATGGAGTTGTTCAATCTGGGGTAGTACTGATGGAGTGTTTCAATCTGGGGTAGTACTGATGGAGTGGTTCAGTCTGTTGTAGTACTGATGGAGTGGTTCAGTATGGGGTAGTACTGATGGAGTTGTTCAATCTGCGGTATTACTGATGGAGTGTTTAATCTGCGGTAGTACTGATGGAGTGTTTAAATCTGGGGTAGTACTGATGGAGTGGTGCAGTATGGGGTAGTACAGATGGAGTTGTTCAATCTGGGGTAGTACTGATGGAGTGGTGCAGTATGGGGTAGTACTGATGGAGTTGTTCAATCTGGGGTAGTACTGATGGAGTGGTGCAGTATGGGGTAGTACTGATGGAGTTGTTCAATCTGGGGTAGTACTGATGGATTGTTTCAATCTGGGGTAGTACTGATGGAGTGGTGCAGTATGGGGTAGTACTGATGGAGTTGTTCAATCTGGGGCAGTACTGATGGAGTGTTTAAATCTGGGGTAGTACTGATTTGAGTGTTTCAATCTGGGGTAGTACTGATGGAGTGTTTCAATCTGGGGTAGTTCTGATGGAGTGGTGCAGTCTGGGGTAGCACTGATGGATTGGTTCAGTCTGTTGTAGTACTGATGGAGTGGTTCAGTCTGGGGTAGTACTGATGAAGTTGTTCAATCTGGGGTAGTACTGATGGCGAGGTTCAATCTGGGGTAGCTCTGATGAAGTGTAACAATCTGTTGTAGTACTGATGGAGTTGTTCCCTCTTGGGGTAGTACTGTTGTATAGGTTCAATCTGGGGTAGTACTGATGGAGTGGTTCAATCTGGCGTAGTACTGATGGGTTGGTTCATTCTGAGGTACTCCTGATGGACTGTTTCAGTCTGGGGTGGTATTGATGGAGTTGTTCAATCTGAGGTAGGACTGATGGAGTGGTTCAGTCTGTTGTAGTACTGATGGAGTGGTTCAGTATGGGGTAGTACTGATGGAGTTCTTCAAGCTGCGGTAGTACTGATGGAGTGTTTAATCTGCGGTAGTACTGATGGAGTGTTTAAATCTGGGGTAGTACTGATGGAGTGGTGCAGTATGGGGTAGTACAGATGGAGTTGTTCAGTCTGGGATAGTACTGATGGAGTGGTGCAGTATGGGGTAGTACTGATGGAGTTGTTCAATCTGGGGTAGTACTGATGGAGTGGTGCAGTATGGGGTAGTACTGATGGAGTTGTTCAATCTGGGGTAGTACTGATGGATTGTTTCAATCTGGGGTAGTACTGATGGAGTGGTGCAGTATGGGGTAGTACTGATGGAGTTGTTAAATCTGGGGCAGTACTGATGGAGTGTTTAAATCTGGGGTAGTACTGATTTGAGTGTTTCAATCTGGGGTAGTACTGATGGAGTGTTTCAATCTGGGTTAGTTCTGATGGAGTGGTGCAGTCTGGGGTAGCACTGATGGATTGGTTCAGTCTGTTGTAGTACTGATGGAGTGGTTCAGTCTGGGGTAGTACTGATAAAGTTGTTCAATCTGGGGTAGTACTGATGGCGAGGTTCAATCTGGGGTAGCTCTGATGATGTGTAACAATCTGGTGTAGTACTGATGGAGTTGTTCCCTCTGGGGTAGTACTGTTGGATAGGTTCAATCTGGGGTAGTACTGATGGAGTGGTTCAATCTGGCGTAGTACTGATGGGTTGGTTCATTCTGAGGTACTACTGATGGACTGTTTCAGTCTGGGGTGGTATTGATGGAGTTGTTCAATCTGAGGTAGGACTGATGGAGTGGTTCAATATGGATTAGTACTGATGGATTATTTCAATCTTATGTAGTAATGATGGAGTGTTTCAACCTGGGGTAGAACTGATGGAGTGATTCAATCTGGGTTAGTACTGATGGAGTCGTAAAATCTGGTTTACTACTAATTGAGCTGTTGAAACTGGTTTAGAACTGATGGAGTTGTTCAATCTGGGATAGTATTTATGGATTGTTTCATTCTGTGGTATTACTGATGGAATGGTTCATACTGGGGAAGTATTGATGGAGTGTTTCAATCTGGGGTAGTACTGTTGGAGTGTTTAAATCTGGGGTAGTACTGATGGAGAGTTTCAATCTGGGGTAGTACTGATGGAGTGTTTCAATCTGGGGTAGTACTGATGGAGTGTTTAATTCTGGGGTAGTACTGATGGAGTGGTGCAGTATGGGGTAGTACAGATGGAGTTGTTCAATCTGGGGTAGTACTGATGGAGTGGTGCAGTATGGGGTAGTACTGATGGAGTTGTTCAATCTGGGGTAGTACTGATGGAGTGGTGCAGTATGGGGTAGTACTGATGGAGTTGTTCAATCTGGGGTAGTACTGATGGATTGTTTCAATCTGGGGTAGTACTGATGGAGTGGTGCAGTATGGGGTAGTACTGATGGAGTTGTTCAATCTGGGGCAGTACTGATGGAGTGTTTAAATCTGGGGTAGTACTGATTTGAGTGTTTCAATCTGGGGTAGTACTGATGGAGTGTTTCAATCTGGGGTAGTTCTGATGGAGTGGTGCAGTCTGGGGTAGCACTGATGGATTGGTTCAGTCTGTTGTAGTACTGATGGAGTGGTTCAGTCTGGGGTAGTACTGATGGAGTGGTTCAGTATGGGGTAGTACTGATGGAGTTGTTCAAGCTGCGGTAGTACTGATGGAGTGTTTAATCTGCGGTAGTACTGATGGAGTGTTTAAATCTGGGGTAGTACTGATGGAGTGGTGCAGTATGGGGTAGTACAGATGGAGTTGTTCAGTCTGGGGTAGTACTGATGGAGTGGTGCAGTATGGGGTAGTACTGATGGAGTTGGTCAATCTGGGGTAGTACTGATGGAGTGGTGCAGTATGGGGTAGTACTGATGGAGTTGTTCAATCTGGGGTAGTACTGATGGATTGTTTCAATCTGGGGTAGTACTGATGGAGTGGTGCAGTATGGGGTAGTACTGATGGAGTTGTTAAATCTGGGGCAGTACTGATGGAGTGTTTAAATCTGGGGTAGTACTGATTTGAGTGTTTCAATCTGGGGTAGTACTGATGGAGTGTTTCAATCTGGGTTAGTTCTGATGGAGTGGTGCAGTCTGGGGTAGCACTGATGGATTGGTTCAGTCTGTTGTAGTACTGATGGAGTGGTTCAGTCTGGGGTAGTACTGATAAAGTTGTTCAATCTGGGGTAGTACTGATGGCGAGGTTCAATCTGGGGTAGCTCTGATGATGTGTAACAATCTGGTGTAGTACTGATGGAGTTGTTCCCTCTGGGGTAGTACTGTTGGATAGGTTCAATCTGGGGTAGTACTGATGGAGTGGTTCAATCTGGCGTAGTACTGATGGGTTGGTTCATTCTGAGGTACTACTGATGGACTGTTTCAGTCTGGGGTGGTATTGATGGAGTTGTTCAATCTGAGGTAGGACTGATGGAGTGGTTCAATATGGATTAGTACTGATGGATTATTTCAATCTTATGTAGTAATGATGGAGTGTTTCAACCTGGGGTAGAACTGATGGAGTGATTCAATCTGGGTTAGTACTGATGGAGTCGTAAAATCTGGTTTACTACTAATTGAGCTGTTGAAACTGGTTTAGAACTGATGGAGTTGTTCAATCTGGGATAGTATTTATGGATTGTTTCATTCTGTGGTATTACTGATGGAATGGTTCATACTGGGGAAGTATTGATGGAGTGTTTCAATCTGGGGTAGTACTGTTGGAGTGTTTAAATCTGGGGTAGTACTGATGGAGAGTTTCAATCTGGGGTAGTACTGATGGAGTGTTTCAATCTGGGGTAGTACTGATGGAGTGTTTAATTCTGGGGTAGTACTGATGGAGTGGTGCAGTATGGGGTAGTACAGATGGAGTTGTTCAATCTGGGGTAGTACTGATGGAGTGGTGCAGTATGGGGTAGTACTGATGGAGTTGTTCAATCTGGGGTAGTACTGATGGAGTGGTGCAGTATGTGGTAGTACTGATGGAGTTGTTCAATCTGGGGTAGTACTGATGGATTGTTTCAATCTGGGGTAGTACTGATGGAGTGGTGCAGTATGGGGTAGTACTGATGGAGTTGTTCAATCTGGGGCAGTACTGATGGAGTGTTTAAATCTGGGGTAGTACTGAATTGAGTGTTTCAATCTGGGGTAGTACTGATGGAGTGTTTCAATCTGGGGTAGTTCTGATGGAGTGGTGCAGTCTGGGGTAGCACTGATGGATTGGTTCAGTCTGTTGTAGTACTGATGGAGTGGTTCAGTCTGGGGTAGTACTGATGAAGTTGTTCAATCTGGGGTAGTACTGATGGCGAGGTTCAATCTGGGGTAGCTCTGATGAAGTGTAACAATCTGTTGTAGTACTGATGGAGTTGTTCCCTCTTGGGGTAGTACTGTTGGATAGGTTCAATCTGGGGTAGTACTGATGGAGTGGTTCAATCTGGCGTAGTACTGATGGGTTGGTTCATTCTGAGGTACTCCTGATGGACTGTTTCAGTCTGGGGTGGTATTGATGGAGTTGTTCAATCTGAGGTAGGACTGATGGAGTGGTTCAGTCTGTTGTAGTACTGATGGAGTGGTTCAGTATGGGGTAGTACTGATGGAGTTGTTCAAGCTGCGGTAGTACTGATGGAGTGTTTAATCTGCGGTAGTACTGATGGAGTGTTTAAATCTGGGGTAGTACTGATGGAGTGGTGCAGTATGGGGTAGTACAGATGGAGTTGTTCAGTCTGGGGTAGTACTGATGGAGTGGTGCAGTATGGGGTAGTACTGATGGAGTTGTTCAATCTGGGGTAGTTCTGATGGAGTGGTGCAGTATGGGGTAGTACTGATGGAGTTGTTCAATCTGGGGTAGTACTGATGGATTGTTTCAATCTGGGGTAGTACTGATGGAGTGGTGCAGTATGGGGTAGTACTGATGGAGTTGTTCAATCTGGGGCAGTACTGATGGAGTGTTTAAATCTGGGGTAGTACTGATTTGTGTGTTTCAATCTGGGGTAGTACTGATGGAGTGTTTCAATCTGGGTTAGTTCTGATGGAGTGGTGCAGTCTGGGGTAGCACTGATGGATTGGTTCAGTCTGTTGTAGTACTGATGGAGTGGTTCAGTCTGGGGTAGTACTGATGAAGTTGTTCAATCTGGGGTAGTACTGATGGCGAGGTTCAATCTGGGGTAGCTCTGATGAAGTGTAACAATCTGGTGTAGTACTGATGGAGTTGTTCCCTCTGGGGTAGTACTGTTGGATAGGTTCAATCTGGGGTAGTACTGATGGAGTGGTTCAATCTGGCGTAGTACTGATGGGTTGGTTCATTCTGAGGTACTACTGATGGACTGTTTCAGTCTGGGGTGGTATTGATGGAGTTGTTCAATCTGAGGTAGGACTGATGGAGTGGTTCAATATGGATTAGTACTGATGGATTATTTCAATCTTATGTAGTAATGATGGAGTGTTTCAACCTGGGGTAGAACTGATGGAGTGATTCAATCTGGGTTAGTACTGATGGAGTCGTAAAATCTGGTTTACTACTAATTGAGCTGTTGAAACTGGTTTAGAACTGATGGAGTTGTTCAATCTGGGATAGTATTTATGGATTGTTTCATTCTGTGGTATTACTGATGGAATGGTTCATACTGGGGAAGTATTGATGGAGTGTTTCAATCTGGGGTAGTACTGTTGGAGTGTTTAAATCTGGGGTAGTACTGATGGAGAGTTTCAATCTGGGGTAGTACTGATGGAGTGTTTCAATCTGGGGTAGTACTGATGGAGTGTTTAATTCTGGGGTAGTACTGATGGAGTGCTTCAATCTGCTGTAGTTCTGATGGAGTAGTTCAACCTGCGGTAGGACTGATGGAGTGGTTCTATATGGGGTAGCAAGATGGGGTGGTTCAATCTGGGGCAGTACTTTTGTGATGGCTCAGTCTGTGGTAGTACTGATCGAGTGGTTCACTATAGGTTAGTACTGATGGAGTTGTTCAACCTGCGGTAGGACTAATGGAGTGGTTCAATCTGGGGTAGTTCTGATGGAGTGGTTCAGTCTGGGGTAGTACTGATGGAGTTGTTCAATCTGGGTAGTGCTGATGGAGTGTTTTAATCTGGGGTAGTAATGATAGAGTGTTTCGATCTGGGGTAGTACCGATGGATTCGTTCAATACGGGTTAGTACTGATGGAGTTTTTCAATCTGGGGTAGAACTGATGGAATGGTTCAATCTGAGGTAGTAATGATGGAGTGTTTCCATCTGGGGTAGTTTTGATGTATTGGTTCATTCTGGCTTAGTACTGATGGAGTCGTAAAATCTGGGTTAGTACTGATTGAGCAGTTGAAACTTGTTTAGAACTGATGGAGTTGTTCAATCTGGGATAGTATTTATGGATTGTTTCATTCTGTGGTATTACTGATGGAATGGTTCAGATTGGGGAAGTATTGATGGAGTGGTTCAATCTGGGGTCGTACTGATGGAGTGTTTAATTCTGGGGTACTACTGATGGAGTTGTTCAATCTGGGGTAGTACTGATGGAGTGGTTCAATCTGTGGTAGCTCTGATGAAGTGTATCAATCTAGGGTAGTACTGATGGAGATGTTCCCTCTGGGTAGTGCTGATGGAGAGTTTCAATCTGGGGTAGTAATGATAGAGTGTTTCGATCTGGGGTAGTACCGATGGATTGTTTCAATCTGGGTTAGTACTGATGGAGTCGTATAATCTGGGTTACTACTGATTGAGCTGTTGAAACTGGTTTAGAACTGATAGAGTTGTTCAATCTGGGATAGTATTTATGGATTGTTTCATTCTGTGGTATTACTGATGGAATGGTTCATACTGGGGAAGTATAGATGGAGTGTTTCAATCTGGGGTAGTACTGTTGGAGTGTTTAAATCTGGGGTAGTGCTGATGGAGAGTTTCAATCTGGGGTAGTACTCATGGAGTGTTTCAATCTGGGGTAGTACTGATGGAGTGTTTAATTCTGGGGTAGTACTGATGGAGTGCTTCAAGCTGGGGTAGTACTGTTGGAGTGGTTCAATCTGGGGTAGTTCTGATGGATTGGTTCAGTCTGTTGTAGTACTGATGGAGTGGTTCAGTCTGTTGTAGTACTGATGGAGTGGTTCAGTCTGGGGTAGTACTGATGGAGTTGTTCAATCTGGGGTAGTACTGATGGAGTGTTTCAACCTGGGGTAGTACTGATGGAGTGGTTCAGTCTGGGGTAGTACTGATGGAGTTGTTCAATCTGGGTAGTGCTGATGGAGTGTTTCAATCTGGGGTAGTAATGATAGAGTGTTTCGATCTGGGGTAGTACCGATGGATTGGTTCAATCTGGGTTAGTACTGATGGAGTCGTAAAATCTGGGTTACTACTGATTGAGCTGTTGAAACTGGTTTAGAACTGATGGAGTTGTTCAATCTGGGATAGTATTTATGGATTGTTTCATTCTGTGGTATTACTGATGGAATGGTTCATACTGGGGAAGTATTGATGGAGTGTTTCAATCTGGGGTAGTACTGTTGGAGTGTTTAAATCTGGGGTAGTACTGATGGAGAGTTTCAATCTGGGGTAGTACTGATGGAGTGTTTCAATCTGGGGTAGTACTGATGGAGTGTTTAATTCTGGGGTAGTACTGATGGAGTGCTTCAATCTGCTGTAGTTCTGATGGAGTAGTTCAACCTGCGGTAGGACTGATGGAGTGGTTCTATATGGGGTAGCAAGATGGGGTGTTTCAATCTGGGGCAGTACTTTTGTGATGGCTCAGTCTGTGGTAGTACTGATCGAGTGGTTCACTATAGGTTAGTACTGATGGAGTTGTTCAACCTGCGGTAGGACTAATGGAGTGGTTCAGTCTTGGGTAGTACAGATGGAGTTGTTCAGTCTGGGTTAGTACTAATGGAGTGTTTCAATCTGGGCTAGTACTGATGTAGTAGTTCAACCGGAGGTAGGACTGATGGAGTGGTTCAATATGCGGTAGTACTGATGGATTATTTCAATCTTATGTAGTAATGATGGAGTGTTTCAACCTGGGGTAGAACTGATGGAGTGATTCAGCTTCGGGTAGTACTGATGGAGTGGTTCAATCTGGGTAGTAGTGATGGAGTGTTTCAATCTGGGGTAGTAAAGATAGAGTGTTTCGATCTGGGGTAGTACTGATGGATTGGTTCAATCTGGGTTAGAACTGATCGTGTTTTTCAATCTGGGGTAGAACTGATGGAGTGGTTCAATCTGGGGTAGTAATGATGGAGTTTTTCCATCTGGGGTACTTCTGATGGATTGGTTCAGTCTGGGTTAGTTCTGATGGAGTTGTTCAATCTGGGATAGTATTTATGGATTGTTTCATTCTGTGGTATTACTTATGCAATGGTTCAGACTGGCGAAGTATTGATGGAGTGTTTCAATCTGGGGTAGTACTGTTGGAGTGTTTCAATCTGGGGTAGTACTGATGGAGTGTTTAATTCTGGGGTAGTACTGATGGAGTGTTTCAAGCTGGGGTAGCACTGTTGGAGTGGTTCAATCTGGGGTAGTTCTGATGGATTGGTTCAGTCTGTTGTAGTACTGATGGAGTGGTTCAGTCTGTTGTAGTACTGATGGAGTGGTTCAGTCTGGGGTAGTACTGATGGAGTTGTTCAATCTGGGGTAGTACTGATGGAGTGTTTCAACCTGGGGTAATACTGATGGAGTGGTGCAGTATGCGGTAGTACTGATGGAGTTGTTCAATCTGGGGTAGTACTGATGGAGTGGTGCAGTATGGGGTAGTACTGATGGAGTTGTTCAATCTGGGGTAGTACTGATGGATTGTTTCAATCTGGGGTAGTACTGATGGAGTGGTGCAGTATGGGGTAGTACTGATGGAGTTGTTCAATCTGGGGTAGTACTGATGGAGTGTTTCAACCTGGGGTAGTACTGATGGAGTGGTTCAGTCTGGGGTAGTACTGATGGAGTTGTTCAATCTGGGTAGTGCTGATGGAGTGTTTCAATCTGGGGTAGTAATGATAGAGTGTTTCGATCTGGGGTAGTACCGATGGATTGGTTCAATCTGGGTTAGTACTGATGGAGTCGTAAAATCTGGGTTACTACTGATTGAGCTGTTGAAACTGGTTTAGAACTGATGGAGTTGTTCAATCTGGGATAGTATTTATGGATTGTTTCATTCTGTGGTATTACTGATGGAATGGTTCATACTGGGGAAGTATTGATGGAGTGTTTCAATCTGGGGTAGTACTGTTGGAGTGTTTAAATCTGGGGTAGTACTGATGGAGAGTTTCAATCTGGGGTTGTACTGATGGAGTGTTTCAATCTGGGGTAGTACTGATGGAGTGTTTAATTCTGGGGTAGTACTGATGGAGTGCTTCAATCTGCTGTAGTTCTGATGGAGTAGTTCAACCTGCGGTAGGACTGATGGAGTGGTTCTATATGGGGTAGCAAGATGGGGTGGTTCAATCTGGGGCAGTACTTTTGTGATGGCTCAGTCTGTGGTAGTACTGATCGAGTGGTTCACTATAGGTTAGTACTGATGGAGTTGTTCAACCTGCGGTAGGACTAATGGAGTGGTTCAGTCTTGGGTAGTACAGATGGAGTTGTTCAGTCTGGGTTAGTACTAATGGAGTGTTTCAATCTGGGCTAGTACTGATGTAGTAGTTCAACCGGAGGTAGGACTGATGGAGTGGTTCAATATGCGGTAGTACTGATGGATTATTTCAATCTTATGTAGTAATGATGGAGTGTTTCAACCTGGGGTAGAACTGATGGAGTGATTCAGCTTCGGGTAGTACTGATGGAGTGGTTCAATCTGGGTAGTAGTGATGGAGTGTTTCAATCTGGGGTAGTAAAGATAGAGTGTTTCGATCTGGGGTAGTACTGATGGATTGGTTCAATCTGGGTTAGAACTGATCGTGTTTTTCAATCTGGGGTAGAACTGATGGAGTGGTTCAATCTGGGGTAGTAATGATGGAGTTTTTCCATCTGGGGTACTTCTGATGGATTGGTTCAGTCTGGGTTAGTTCTGATGGAGTTGTTCAATCTGGGATAGTATTTATGGATTGTTTCATTCTGTGGTATTACTTATGCAATGGTTCAGACTGGCGAAGTATTGATGGAGTGTTTCAATCTGGGGTAGTACTGTTGGAGTGTTTCAATCTGGGGTAGTACTGATGGAGTGTTTAATTCTGGGGTAGTACTGATGGAGTGTTTCAAGCTGGGGTAGCACTGTTGGAGTGGTTCAATCTGGGGTAGTTCTGATGGATTGGTTCAGTCTGTTGTAGTACTGATGGAGTGGTTCAGTCTGTTGTAGTACTGATGGAGTGGTTCAGTCTGGGGTAGTACTGATGGAGTTGTTCAATCTGGGGTAGTACTGATGGAGTGTTTCAACCTGGGGTAGTACTGATGGAGTGGTGCAGTATGGGGTAGTACTGATGGAGTTGTTCAATCTGGGGTAGTACTGATGGAGTGGTGCAGTATGGGGTAGTACTGATGGAGTTGTTCAATCTGGGGTAGTACTGATGGATTGTTTCAATCTGGGGTAGTACTGATGGAGTGGTGCAGTATGGGGTAGTACTGATGGAGTTGTTCAATCTGGGGTAGTACTGATGGAGTGTTTAAATCCGGGGTAGTACTGATTTGAGTGTTTCAATCTGGGGTAGTACTGATGGGTTGGTTCATTCTGAGGTACTACAGATGGACTGTTTCAGTCTGGGGTGGTATTGATGGAGTTGTTCAATCTGAGGTAGGACTGATGGAGTGGTTCAGTCTGTTGTAGTACTGATGGAGTGGTTCAGTATGGGGTAGTACTGATGGGTTGGTTCATTCTGAGGTACTACAGATGGACTGTTTCAGTCTGGGGTGGTATTGATGGAGTTGTTCAATCTGAGGTAGGACTGATGGAGTGGTTCAATATGGATTAGTACTGATGGATTATTTCAATCTTATGTAGTAATGATGGAGTGTTTCAACCTGGGGTAGAACTGATGGAGTGATTCAATCTGGGTTAGTACTGATGGAGTCGTAAAATCTGGGTTACTACTGATTGAGCTGTTGAAACTGGTTTAGAACTGATGGAGTTGTTCAATCTGGGATAGTATTTATGGATTGTTTCATTCTGTGGTATTACTGATGGAATGGTTCATACTGGGGAAGTATTGATGGAGTGTTTCAATCTGGGGTAGTACTGTTGGAGTGTTTAAATCTGGGGTAGTACTGATGGAGAGTTTCAATCTGGGGTAGTACTGATGGAGTGTTTCAATCTGGGGTAGTACTGATGGAGTGTTTAATTCTGGGGTAGTACTGATGGAGTGCTTCAATCTGCTGTAGTTCTGATGGAGTAGTTCAACCTGCGGTAGGACTGATGGAGTGATTCAATCTGGGTTAGTACTGATGGAGTCGTAAAATCTGGGTTACTACTGATTGAGCTGTTGAAACTGGTTTAGAACTGATGGAGTTGTTCAATCTGGGATAGTATTTATGGATTGTTTCATTCTGTGGTATTACTGTTGGAATGGTTCATACTGGGGAAGTATTGATGGAGTGTTTCAATCTGGGGTAGTACTGTTGGAGTGTTTAAATCTGGGGTAGTACTGATGGAGAGTTTCAATCTGGGGTAGTACTGATGGAGTGTTTCAATCTGGGGTAGTACTAATGGAGTGTTTAATTCTGGGGTAGTACTGATGGAGTGCTTCAATCTGCTGTAGTTCTGATGGAGTAGTTCAACCTGCGGTAGGACTGATGGAGTGGTTCTATATGGGGTAGCAAGATGGGGCTGTTCAATCTGGGGCAGTACTTTTGTGATGGCTCAGTCTGTGGTAGTACTGATCGAGTGGTTCACTATGGGTTAGTACTGATGGAGTTGTTCAACCTGCGGTAGTTCTGATGGATTGGTTCAGTCTGTTGTAGTACTGATGGAGTGGTTCAGTCTGTTGTAGTACTGATGGAGTGGTTCAGTCTGGGGTAGTACTGATGGAGTTGTTCAATCTGGGGTAGTATTTATGGATTGTTTCATTCTGTGGTATTACTGATGGAATGGTTCATACTGGGGAAGTATTGATGGAGTGTTTCAATCTGGGGTAGTACTGTTGGAGTGTTTAAATCTGGGGTAGTGCTGATGGAGAGTTTCAATCTGGGGTAGTACTGATGGAGTGTTTCAATCTGGGGTAGTACTGATGGAGTGGTTCAGTCTGTTGGAGTACTGATGGAGTGGTTCAGTATGGGGTAGTACTGATGGAGTTGTTCAATCTGCGGTAGTACTGATGGAGTGTTTAATCTGCGGTAGTACTGATGGAGTGTTTAAATCTGGGGTAGTACTGATGGAGTGGTGCAGTATGGGGTAGTACTGATGGAGTGGTTCAATCTGGGGTAGTTCTGATGGAGTGGTTCATTCTGGGGTAGTACTGATGGAGTTGTTCAATCTGGGTAGTGCTGATGGAGTGTTTTAATCTGGGGTAGTAATGATAGAGTGTTTCGATCTGGGGTAGTACCGATGGATTCGTTCAATACGGGTTAGTACTGATGGAGTTATTCAATCTGGGGTAGAACTGATGGAATGGTTGAATCTGAGGTAGTAATGATGGAGTGTTTCCATCTGGGGTAGTTTTGATGTATTGGTTCATTCTGGCTTAGTACTGATGGAGTCGTAAAATCTGGGTTAGTACTGATTGAGCAGTTGAAACTGGTTTAGAACTGATGGAGTTGTTCAATCTGGGATAGTATTTATGGATTGTTTCATTCTGTGGTATTACTGATGGAATGGTTCAGACTGGGGAAGTATTGATGGAGTGGTTCAATCTGGGGTAGTACTGATGGAGTGTTTAATTCTGGGGTACTACTGATGGAGTTGTTCAATCTGGGGTAGTACTGATGGAGTGGTTCAATCTGTGGTAGCTCTGATGGAGTTGTTCAATATGGGGTAGTATTTATGGATTGTTTCATTCTGTGGTATTACTGATGGAATGGTTCATACTGGGGAAGTATTGATGGAGTGTTTCAATCTGGGGTAGTACTGTTGGAGTGTTTAAATCTGGGGTAGTGCTGATGGAGAGTTTCAATCTGGGGTAGTACTGATGGAGTGGTTCAGTCTGTTGGAGTACTGATTGAGTGGTTCAGTATGGGGTAGTACTGATGGAGTTGTTCAATCTGCGGTAGTACTGATGGAGTGTTTAATCTGCGGTAGTACTGATGGAGTGTTTAAATCTGGGGTAGTACTGATGGAGTGGTGCAGTATGGGGTAGTACTGATGGAGTGGTTCAATCTGGGGTAGTTCTGATGGAGTGGTTCAGTCTGGGGTAGTACTGATGGAGTTGTTCAATCTGGGTAGTGCTGATGGAGTGTTTTAATCTGGGGTAGTAATGATAGAGTGTTTCGATCTGGGGTAGTACCGATGGATTCGTTCAATACGGGTTAGTACTGATGGAGTTTTTCAATCTGGGGTAGAACTGATGGAATGGTTCAATCTGAGGTAGTAATGATGGAGTGTTTCCATCTGGGGTAGTTTTGATGTATTGGTTCATTCTGGCTTAGTACTGATGGAGTCGTAAAATCTGGGTTAGTACTGATTGAGCAGTTGAAACTGGTTTAGAACTGATGGAGTTGTTCAATCTGGGATAGTATTTATGGATTGTTTCATTCTGTGGTATTACTGATGGAATGGTTCAGACTGGGGAAGTATTGATGGAGTGGTTCAATCTGGGGTAGTACTGATGGAGTGTTTAATTCTGGGGTACTACTGATGGAGTTGTTCAATCTGGGGTAGTTCTGATGGATTGGTTCAGTCTGTTGTAGTACTGATGGAGTGGTTCAGTCTGTTGTAGTACTGATGGAGTGGTTCAGTCTGGGGTAGTACTGATGGAGTTGTTCAATCTGGGGTAGTACTGATGGAGTGTTTCAACCTGGGGTAGTACTGATGGAGTGGTTCAGTCTGGGGTAGTACTGATGGAGTTGTTCAATCTGGGTAGTGCTGATGGAGTGTTTCAATCTGGGGTAGTAATGATAGAGTGTTTCGATCTGGGGTAGTACCGATGGATTGGTTCAATCTGGGTTAGTACTGATGGAGTCGTAAAATCTGGGTTACTACTGATTGAGCTGTTGAAACTGGTTTAGAACTGATGGAGTTGTTCAATCTGGGATAGTATTTATGGATTGTTTCATTCTGTGGTATTACTGATGGAATGGTTCATACTGGGGAAGTATTGATGGAGTGTTTCAATCTGGGGTAGTACTGTTGGAGTGTTTAAATCTGGGGTAGTACTGATGGAGAGTTTCAATCTGGGGTAGTACTGATGGAGTGTTTCAATCTGGGGTAGTACTGATGGAGTGTTTAATTCTGGGGTAGTACTGATGGAGTGCTTCAATCTGCTGTAGTTCTGATGGAGTAGTTCAACCTGCGGTAGTACTGATGGAGTGTTTAAATCTGGGGTAGTACTGATGGATTGTTTCATTCTGTGGTATTACTGATGGAATGGTTCATACTGGGGAAGTATTGATGGAGTGTTTCAATCTGGGGTAGTACTGTTGGAGTGTTTAAATCTGGGGTAGTGCTGATGGAGAGTTTCAATCTGGGGTAGTACTGATGGAGTGTTTCAATCTGGGGTAGTACTGATGGAGTGGTTCAGTCTGTTGTAGTACTGATGGAGTGGTTCAGTATGGGGTAGTACTGATGGAGTTGTTCAAGCTGCGGTAGTACTGATGGAGTGTTTAATCTGCGGTAGTACTGATGGAGTGTTTAAATCTGGGGTAGTACTGATGGAGTGGTGCAGTATGGGGTAGTACAGATGGAGTTGTTCAGTCTGGGGTAGTACTGATGGAGTGGTGCAGTATGGGGTAGTACTGATGGAGTTGTTCAATCTGGGGTAGTACTGATGGAGTGGTGCAGTATGGGGTAGTACTGATGGAGTTGTTCAATCTGGGGTAGTACTGATGGATTGTTTCAATCTGGGGTAGTACTGATGGAGTGGTGCAGTATGGGGTAGTACTGATGGAGTTGTTCAATCTGGGGCAGTACTGATGGAGTGTTTCAATCTGGGGTAGTACTGATTTGAGTGTTTCAATCTGGGGTAGTACTGATGGAGTGTTTCAATCTGGGGTAGTTCTGATGGAGTGGTGCAGTCTGGGGTAGCACTGATGGATTGGTTCAGTCTGTTGTAGTACTGATAGAGTGGTTCAGTCCGGGGTAGTACTGATGAAGTTGTTAAATCTGGGGTAGTACTGATGGCGAGGTTCAATCTGGGGTAGCTCTGATGAAGTGTAACAATCTGTTGTAGTACTGATGGAGTTGTTCCCTCTTTGGGTAGTACTGTTGGATAGGTTCAATCTGGGGTAGTACTGATGGAGTGGTTCAATCTGGCGTAGTACTGATGGGTTGGTTCATTCTGAGGTACTCCTGATGGACTGTTTCAGTCTGGGGTGGTATTGATGGAGTTGTTCAATCTGAGGTAGGACTGATGGAGTGGTTCAATATGGATTAGTACTGATGGATTATTTCAATCTTATGTAGTAATGATGGAGTGTTTCAACCTGGGGTAGAACTGATGGAGTGATTCAATCTGGGTTAGTACTGATGGAGTCGTAAAATCTGGGTTACTACTGATTGAGCTGTTGAAACTGGTTTAGAACTGATGGAGTTGTTCAATCTGGGATAGTATTTATGGATTGTTTCATTCTGTGGTATTACTGATGGAATGGTTCATACTGGGGAAGTATTGATGGAGTGTTTCAATCTGGGGTAGTACTGTTGGAGTGTTTAAATCTGGGGTAGTACTGATGGAGAGTTTCAATCTGGGGTAGTACTGATGGAGTGTTTCAATCTGGGGTAGTACTGATGGAGTGTTTAATTCTGGGGTAGTACTGACGGAGTGCTTCAATCTGCTGTAGTTCTGATGGAGTAGTTCAACCTGCGGTAGGACTGATGGAGTGGTTCTATATGGGGTAGCAAGATGGGGTGGTTCAATCTGGGGCAGTACTTTTGTGATGGCTCAGTCTGTGGTAGTACTGATCGAGTGGTTCACTATAGGTTAGTACTGATGGAGTTGTTCAACCTGCGGTAGGACTAATGGAGTGGTTCAGTCTTGGGTAGTACAGATGGAGTTGTTCAGTCTGGGTTAGTACTAATGGAGTGTTTCAATCTGGGCTAGTACTGATGTAGTAGTTCAACCGGAGGTAGGACTGATGGAGTGGTTCAATATGCGGTTGTACTGATGGATTATTTCAATCTTATGTAGTAATGATGGAGTGTTTCAACCTGGGGTAGAACTGATGGAGTGATTCAGCTTCGGGTAGTACTGATGGAGTGGTTCAATCTGGGTAGTAGTGATGGAGTGTTTCAATCTGGGGTAGTAAAGATAGAGTGTTTCGATCTGGGGTAGTACTGATGGATTGGTTCAATCTGGGTTAGAACTGATCGTGTTTTTCAATCTGGGGTAGAACTGATGGAGTGGTTCAATCTGGGGTAGTAATGATGGAGTTTTTCCATCTGGGGTACTTCTGATGGATTGGTTCAGTCTGGGTTAGTTCTGATGGAGTTGTTCAATCTGGGATAGTATTTATGGATTGTTTCATTCTGTGGTATTACTTATGCAATGGTTCAGACTGGCGAAGTATTGATGGAGTGTTTCAATCTGGGGTAGTACTGTTGGAGTGTTTCAATCCGGGGTAGTACTGATGGAGTGTTTAATTCTGGGGTAGTACTGATGGAGTGTTTCAAGCTGGGGTAGCACTGTTGGAGTGGTTCAATCTGGGGTAGTTCTGATGGATTGGTTCAGTCTGTTGTAGTACTGATGGAGTGGTTCTGTCTGTTGTAGTACTGATGGAGTGGTTCAGTCTGGGGTAGTACTGATGGAGTTGTTCAATCTGGGGTAGTACTGATGGAGTGTTTCAACCTGGGGTAGTACTGATGGAGTGGTGCAGTATGGGGTAGTACTGATGGAGTTGTTCAATCTGGGGTAGTACTGATGGAGTGGTGCAGTATGGGGTAGTACTGATGGAGTTGTTCAATCTGGGGTAGTACTGATGGATTGTTTCAATCTGGGGTAGTACTGATGGAGTGGTGCAGTATGGGGTAGTACTGATGGAGTTGTTCAATCTGGGGTAGTACTGATGGAGTGTTTAAATCCGGGGTAGTACTGATTTGAGTGTTTCAATCTGGGGTAGTACTGATGGTGTGTTTCAGTCTGTTGTAGTACTGATGGAGTGGTTCAGTCTGGGGTAGTACTGATGGAGTTGTTCAATCTGGGGTAGTACTGATGGAGTGTTTCAACCTGGGGTAGTACTGATGGAGTGGTGCAGTATGGGGTAGTACTGATGGAGTTGTTCAATCTGGGGTAGTACTGATGGAGTGGTGCAGTATGGGGTAGTACTGATGGAGTTGTTCAATCTGGGGTAGTTCTGATGGATTGTTTCAATCTGGGGTAGTACTGATGGAGTGGTGCAGTATGGGGTAGTACTGATGGAGTTGTTCAATCTGGGGTAGTAATGATGGAGTTTTTCCATCTGGGGTACTTCTGATGGATTGGTTCAGTCTGGGTTAGTTCTGATGGAGTTGTTCAATCTGGGATAGTATTTATGGATTGTTTCATTCTGTGGTATTACTTATGCAATGGTTCAGACTGGCGAAGTATTGATGGAGTGTTTCAATCTGGGGTAGTACTGTTGGAGTGTTTCAGTCTGTTGTAGTACTGATGGAGTGGTTCAGTCTGTTGTAGTACTGATGGAGTGGTTCAGTCTGGGGTAGTACTGATGGAGTTGTTCAATCTGGGGTAGTACTGATGGAGTGTTTCAACCTGGGGTAGTACTGATGGAGTGGTGCAGCATGGGGTAGTACTGATGGAGTTGTTCAATATGGGGTAGTACTGATGGAGTGGTGCAGTATGGGGTAGTACTGATGGAGTTGTTCAATCTGGGGTAGTACTGATGGATTGGTTCAGTCTGGGTTAGTTCTGATGGAGTTGTTCAATCTGGGATAGTATTTATGGATTGTTTCATTCTGTGGTATTACTTATGCAATGGTTCAGACTGGCGAAGTATTGATGGAGTGTTTCAATCTGGGGTAGTTCTGATGGATTGGTTCAGTCTGTTGTAGTACTGATGGAGTGGTTCAGTCTGTTGTAGTACTGATGGAGTGGTTCAGTCTGGGGTAGTACTGATGGAGTTGTTCAATCTGGGGTAGTACTGATGGAGTGTTTCAACCTGGGGTAGTACTGATGGAGTGGTGCAGTATGGGGTAGTACTGATGGAGTTGTTCAATCTGGTGTAGTACTGATGGAGTGGTGCAGTATGGGGTAGTACTGATGGAGTTGTTCAATCTGGGGTAGTACTGATGGATTGTTTCAATCTGGGGTAGTACTGATGGAGTGGTGCAGTATGGGGTAGTACTGATGGAGTTGTTCAATCTGGGGTAGTACTGATGGAGTGTTTAAATCCGGGGTAGTACTGATTTGAGTGTTTCAATCTGGGGTAGTACTGATGGTGTGTTTCAGTCTGGGGTAGTTCTGATGGAGTGGTGCAGTCTGGGGTAGCACTGATGGATTGGTTCAGTCTGTTGTAGTACTGATGGAGTGGTTCAGTCTGGGTTAGTACTGATGAAGTTGTTCAATCTGGGGTAGTACTGATGGCGAGGTTCAATCTGGGGTAGCTCTGATGAAGTGTAACAATCTGGTGTAGTACTGATGGAGTTGTTCCCTCTGGGGTAGTACTGTTGGATAGGTTAAATCTGGGGTAGTACTGATGGAGTGGTTCAATCTGGCGTAGTACTGATGGGTTGGTTCATTCTGAGGTACTACTGATGGACTGTTTCAGTCTGGGGTGGTATTGATGGAGTTGTTCAATCTGAGGTAGGACTGATGGAGTGGTTCAATATGGGTTAGTACTGATGGATTATTCAATCTTATGTAGTAATGATGGAGTGATTCAACCTGGGGTAGAACTGATGGAGTGATTCAATCTGGGTTAGTACTGATGGAGTCGTAAAATCTGGGTTACTACTGATTGAGATGTTGAAACTGGTTTAGAACTGATGGAGTTGTTCAATCTGGGATAGTATTTATGGATTGTTTCGTTCTGTGGTATTACTGATGGAATGGTTCATACTGGGGAAGTATTGATGGAGTGTTTCAATCTGGGGTAGTACTGTTGGAGTGTTTAAATCTGGGGTAGTACTGATGGAGAGTTTCAATCTGGGGTAGTACTGATGGAGTGTTTCAATCTGGGGTAGTACTGATGGAGTGTTTAATTCTGGGGTAGTACTGATGGAGTGCTTCAATCTGCTGTAGTTCTGATGGAGTAGTTCAACCTGCGGTAGGACTGATGGAGTGATTCAATCTGGGTT
Source organism: Hemitrygon akajei (assembly GCF_048418815.1). Taxonomy (NCBI): domain Eukaryota; kingdom Metazoa; phylum Chordata; class Chondrichthyes; order Myliobatiformes; family Dasyatidae; genus Hemitrygon; species Hemitrygon akajei. The sequence goes on from NW_027332036.1 coordinate 325,709, forward strand.
AGTACTGATGGAGTCGTAAAATCTGGGTTACTACTGATTGAGCTGTTGAAACTGGTTTAGAACTGATGGAGTTGTTCAATCTGGGATAGTATTTATGGATTGTTTCATTCTGTGGTATTTCTGATGGAATGGTTCATACTGGGGAAGTATTGATGGAGTGTTTCAATCTGGGGTAGTACTGTTGGAGTGTTTAAATCTGGGGTAGTACTGATGGAGAGTTTCAATCTGGGGTAGTACTGATGGAGTGTTTCAATCTGGGGTAGTACTGATGGAGTGTTTAATTCTGGGGTAGTACTGATGGAGTGCTTCAATCTGCTGTAGTTCTGATGGAGTAGTTCAACCTGCGGTAGGACTGATGGAGTGGTTCTATATGGGGTAGCAAGATGGGGTGGTTCAATCTGGGGCAGTACTTTTGTGATGGCTCAGTCTGTGGTAGTACTGATCGAGTGGTTCACTATGGGTTAGTACTGATGGAGTTGTTCAACCTGCGGTAGGACTAATGGAGTGGTTCAGTCTTGGGTAGTACAGAAGGAGTTGTTCAGTCTGGGGTAGTACTAATGGAGTGTTTCAATCTGGGCTAGTACTGATGTAGTAGTTCAACCGGAGGTAGGACTGATGGAGTGGTTCAATATGGGTTAGAACTGATGGATTATTTCAATCTTATGTAGTAATGATGGAGTGTTTCAACCTGGGGTAGAACTGATGGAGTGATTCAGCTTCGGGTAGTACTGATGGAGTGGTTCAATCTGGGTAGTAGTGATGGAGTGTTTCAATCTGGGGTAGTAAAGATAGAGTGTTTCGATCTGGGGTAGTACTGATGGATTGGTTCAGTCTGGGTTAGTACTGATCGTGTTTTTCAATCTGTGGTAGAACTGATGGAGTGGTTCAATCTGGGGTAGTAATGATGGAGTTTTTCCATCTGGGGTACTTCTGATGGATTGGTTCAGTCTGGGTTAGTTCTGATGGAGTTGTTCAATCTGGGATAGTATTTATGGATTGTTTCATTCTGTGGTATTACTGATGGAATGGTTCAGACTGGCGAAGTATTGATGGAGTGTTTAATTCTGGGGTTTTACTGATGGAGTGCTTCAAGCTGGGGTAGCACTGTTGGAGTGGTTCAATCTGGGGTTGTTCTGATGGATTGGTTCAGTCTGTTGTAGTACTGATGGAGTGGTTCAGTCTGTTGTAGTACTGATGGAGTGGTTCAGTCTGGGGTAGTACTGATGGAGTTGTTCAATCTGGGGTAGTACTGATGGAGTGTTTCAACCTGGGGTAGTACTGATGGAGTGGTGCATTATGGGGTAGTACTGATGGAGTTGTTCAATCTGAGGTAGAACTGATGGAGTGTTTTAATCTGGGGTAGCACTGATGGAGTGGTGTAGTATGGGGTAGTACAGATGGACTTGTTCAATCTGGGGTAGTACTGATGGAGTGGTGCAGTATGGGGTAGTACTGATGGAGTTGTTCAATCTGGGGTAGTACTGATGGAGTGGTGCAGTATGCGGTAGTACTGATGGAGTTGTTCAATCTGGGGTAGTACTGATGGAGTGTTTAAATCTGGGGTAGTACTGATTTGAGTGTTTAAATCTGGGGTAGTACTGATGGAGAGTTTCTATCTGGGGTAGTACTGATGGAGTGTTTCAATCTGGGGTAGTACTGATGGAGTGTTTAATTCTGGGGTAGTACTGATGGAGTGCTTCATGCTGGGGTAGTACTGTTGGAGTGGTTCAATCTGGGGTAGTTCTGATGGATTGTTTCAGTCTGTTGTAGTACTGATGGAGTGGTTCAGTCTGTTGTAGTACTGATGGAGTGGTTCAGTCTGGGGTAGTACTGATGGAGTTGTTCAATCTGGGGTAGTACTGATGGAGTGTTTCAACCTGGGGTAGTACTGATGGAGTGGTGCAGTATGGGGTAGTACTGATGGAGTTGTTCAATCTGGGGTAGTACTGATGGAGTGTTTAAATCTGGGGTAGTACTGATGGAGTGTTTCAATCTGGGGTAGCACTGATGGAGTGGTGCAGTATGGGGTAGTACAGATGGAGTTGTGCAGTATGGGGTAGTACAGATGGATTTGTTCAATCTGGGGTAGTACTGATGGAGTGGTGCAGTATGGGGTAGTACTGATGGAGTTGTTCAATCTGGGGTAGTACTGATGGATTGTTTCAATCTGTGGTAGTACAGATGTAGTTGTTCAGTCTGGGGTAGTACTAATGGAGTGTTTCAAACTGGGCTAGTACTGATGTAGTAGTTCAACCGGAGGTAGGACTGATGGAGTGGTTCAATATGCGGTAGTACTGATGGATTATTTCAATCTTATGTAGTAATGATGGAGTATTTCAACCTGGGGTAGAACTGATGGAGTGATTCAGCTTCGGGTAGTACTGATGGAGTGGTTCAATCTGAGTAGTAGTGATGGAGTGTTTCAATCTGGGGTAGTAAAGATAGAGTGTTTCGATCTGGGGTAGTACTGATGGATTGGTTCAATTTGGGTTCGTACTGATCGTGTTTTTCAATCTGGGGTAGAACTGATGGAGTGGTTCAATCTGGGGTAGTAATGATGGAGTTTTTCCATCTGGGGTACTTCTGATGGATTGGTTCAGTCTGGGTTAGTTCTGATGGAGTGGTTAAATCTGGGTTAGTATTTATGGATTGTTTCATTCTGGGGTAGTACTGATGGACTGTTTCAGTCTGCGTTAGTACTGATGGTGTGATTCAATCTGGGCTAGTTCTGTTGGAGTGGTTCAGTCTGTGGTAGTACTGATGGAGTTGTTCAACCTGGGGTAGTACTGATGGAGTGTTTAATTCTGGGGTAGTACTGAAGGAGTGTTTCAATCTGGGGTAGTACTGATGGAGTGGTTCAAGCTGGGGTAGCACTGATGGATTGGTTGAGTTTGTGGTAGTACTGACGGACTGTTTCAGTCTGGGGTAGTACTGATGGAGTTGTTCAATCTGGGGTAGTATTGACGGGATGGTTCAATCTGCGGTTGTACCGATGGAGTGGTTCAGTCTGGGGTAGTACTTATGGAGTTGTTCAATCTGGTGTAGTACTGATGGAGTGGTTCAATCTGGGGTAGTAATGATGGACTGTTTCAACCCGGGTTAGAACTGATGGAGTGATTAAGCTACGGGTAGTACTGATGGAGTGGTTCAATCTGGGTAGTGCTGATGGAGTGTTTCAATCTCGGGTAGTAATGATAGAGTGTTTCCATCTGGGGTAGATTTGATGGATTGGTTCAGTCTGGCTTCGTACTGATGGAGTGGTAAAATCTGGGTTAGTACTGATTGAGCAGTTGAAACTGGTTTAGAACTGATGGAGTTGTTCAATCTGGGGTAGTATTTATGGATTGTTTCATTCTGTGGTATTACTGATGGAATGGTTCAGACTGGGGAAGTATTGATGGAGTGGTTCAATCTGGGGTAGTACTGATGGAGTGTTTCAATCTGGGGTAGTACTGATGGAGTGTTTCAATCTGGGGTAGTACTGATGGAGTGTTTCAATCTGGGGAAGTATTGATGGAGTGGTTCAATCTGGGGTAGTACTGATGCAGTGTTTAATTCTGGGGTAGTACTGATGGAGTGTTTCAATCTTGGGTAGTACTGATGGAGTGTTTCAATCTGGGGTAGTACTGATGGAGTGTTTCAATCTGGGGAAGTATTGATGGAGTGGTTCAATCTGGGGTAGTACTGATGGAGTGTTTAATTCTGGGGTAGTACTGATGGAGTGTTTCAATCTGGGGTAGTACAGATGGAGTGTTTCAATCTGGGGTAGTACTGACGGAGTGGTTCAATCTGGGGTAGTACAGATGGAGTGTTTCAATCTGGGGTAGTACTGATGGAGTGGTTCAAGCTGGGGTAGCACTGATGGTGTGGTTCAATCTGGGGTAGTACAGAAGGAGTGTTTCAATCTGGGGTAGTACTGATGGAGTGTTTCAATCTGGGGTAGTACTGATGGAGTGGTTCAATCTGTGGTAGTACAGATGGAGTGTTTCAATCTGGGGTAGTACTGATGGAGTGGGTCAAGCTGGGGTAGCACTGATTGATTGGTTGAGTCTGTGGTAGTACTGACGGACTGTTTCAGTCTGGGGAGGTACTGATGGAGTGGTTCAATCTGGCGTAGTACTGATGGGGTGTGTCAATCTGGGGTAGTACTGATGGAGTGTTTAAATCTGGGGTAGTAATGATGGAGTGTTTCAATCTGTGGTAGTTCTGATGGAGTGGTGCAGTCTAGGGTAGTACTGATGGATTGGTTCAGTCTGGGGTAGCACTGATGGATTGGTTCAGTCTGTTGTAGTACTGATGGAGTGGTGCAGTCTGGTGTGGTACTCTCGGACTGTTTCAGTCTGGGTTAGTACTGATGGTGTGGTTCAATCTGGGGTAGCTCTGATGAAGTGTATCAATCTGGTGTAGTACTGATGGAGTTGTTCCCTCTGGGGTAGTACTGATGGAGTGGTTCAATCTGGCGTAGTACTGATGGGTTGGTTCAATCTGAGGTACTACTGATGGACTGTTTCATTCTGGGGTGGTATTGATGGAGTTGTTCAATCTGAGGTAGTACTGATGGAGTGGTTCAATCTGAGGTAGTACTGATGGAGTCGTGCAGTCTGGTGTAGTACTGACGGACAGTTTCAGTCTGGGTCAGTAGCGATGGGTGGTTCAATCTGGGGTAGTACAGATGGAGTGTTTCAATCTGGGGTAGTACTGATGGAGTGTTTCAATCTGGGGTAGTACTGTTGGAGTAGTTCAAGCTGGGGTAGTACTGATGTATTTGATGAGTCTGTGGTAGCACTTTTGGTGCGGTTAAATCTGGCGTAGTATTGATGGTGTGGTTCAATCTGGGGTAGTACTGATGGAGTGGTTCAATCTGGGGTAGCTCTGATGACGTGTATCAATCTGGGGTAGTACTGATGGAGTTGTTCAATCTGGGGTAGTAATGTTGGGGTGGTTCAATCTGCGGTTGTACCGATGGAGTGGTTCAGTCTGGTGTAGTATGATGGAGTTGTTCTGTCTGGTGTAGTCCTGATGGAGTGGTTCAGTCTGGGTTAGTACTGATGGAGTAGTTCAACCTGCGGTAGGACTAATGGAGTGGTGCAGTCTTGGGTAGTACAGATGGAGCTTTTCAGTCTGGGGTAGTACTAATGGAGTGTTTCAACCTGGCGTAGAACTGATGGAGTGATCAGCTTGGGGTAGTACTGATGGTGTGCTTCAATCTGGGTACTACTGATGGAGTGTTTCAATCTGGGGTAGTAAGGATAGGGTGTTTCGATCTGGGGTAGTACTGATGGATTGGTTCAATCTGGGTTAGTACTGATGGAGTTTTTCAATCTGGGGTAGAGCTGATGGAGTGGTTCAATCTGGGGTAGTACTGATGGAGTGTTTCAATCTGGGGAAGTATTGATGGAGTGGTTCAATCTGGGGTAGTACTGATGGAGTGTTTAATTCTGGGGTAGTACTGATGGAGTGTTTCAATCTGGGGTAGTACAGATGGAGTGTTTCAATCTGGGGTAGTACTGATGGAGTGTTTCAATCTGGGGTAGTACAGATGGAGTGTTTCAATCTGGGGTAGTACTGATGGAGTGGTTCAAGCTGGGGTAGCACTGATGGAGTGGTTCAATCTGGGGTAGTACAGAAGGAGTGTTTCAATCTGGGGTAGTACTGATGGAGTGTTTCAATCTGGGGTAGTACTGATGGAGTGGTTCAATCTGGGGTAGTACTGATGGAGTGGTTCAAGCTGGGGTAGCACTGATTGATTGGTTGAGTCTGTGGTAGTACTGACGGACTGTTTCAGTCTGGGGAGGTACTGATGGAGTGGTTCAATCTGGCGTAGTACTGATGGGGTGGTTCAATCTGGGGTAGTACTGATGGAGTGTTTAAATCTGGGGTAGTACTGATGGAGTGGTTCAAGCTGGGGTAGCACTGATTGATTGGTTGAGTCTGTGGTAGTACTGACGGACTGTTTCAGTCTGGGGAGGTACTGATGGAGTGGTTCAATCTGGCGTAGTACTGATGGGGTGGGTCAATCTGGGGTAGTACTGATGGAGTGTTTAAATCTGGGGTAGTAATGATGGAGTGTTTCAATCTGTGGTAGTTCTGATGGAGTGGTGCAGTCTAGGGTAGTACTGATGGATTGGTTCAGTCTGGGGTAGCACTGATGGATTGGTTCAGTCTGTTGTAGTACTGATGGAGTGGTGCAGTCTGGTGTGGTACTCTCGGACTGTTTCAGTCTGGGTTAGTACTGATGGTGTGGTTCAATCTGGGGTAGTACTGATGGAGTGGTTCAGTCTGCGGTAGAACTGATGGAGTTGTTCATTCTGGGGTAGTACTGATGGAGTGGTTCAATCTGGGGTAGCTCTGATGAAGTGTATCAATCTGGTGTAGTACTGATGGAGTTGTTCCCTCTGGGTTAGTACTGATCGTGTTTTTCAATCTGTGGTAGAACTGATGGAGTGGTTCAATCTGGGGTAGTAATGATGGAGTTTTTCCATCTGGGGTACTTCTGATGGATTGGTTCAGGCTGGGTTAGTTCTGATGGAGTTGTTCAATCTGGGATAGTATTTATGGATTGTTTCATTCTGTGGTATTACTGATGGAATGGTTCAGACTGGCGAAGTATTGATGGAGTGTTTAATTCTGGGGTTTTACTGATGGAGTGCTTCAAGCTGGGGTAGCACTGTTGGAGTGGTTCAATCTGGGGTTGTTCTGATGGATTGGTTCAGTCTGTTGTAGTACTGATGGAGTGGTTCAGTCTGTTGTAGTACTGATGGAGTGGTTCAGTCTGGGGTAGTACTGATGGAGTTGTTCAATCTGGGGTAGTACTGATGGAGTGTTTCAACCTGGGGTAGTACTGATGGAGTGGTGCATTATGGGGTAGTACTGATGGAGTTGTTCAATCTGAGGTAGAACTGATGGAGTGTTTTAATCTGGGGTAGCACTGATGGAGTGGTGTAGTATGGGGTAGTACAGATGGACTTGTTCAATCTGGGGTAGTACTGATGGAGTGGTGCAGTATGGGGTAGTACTGATGGAGTTGTTCAATCTGGGGTAGTACTGATGGAGTGGTGCAGTATGCGGTAGTACTGATGGAGTTGTTCAATCTGGGGTAGTACTGATGGAGTGTTTAAATCTGGGGTAGTACTGCTTTGATTGTTTAAATCTGGGGTAGTACTGATGGAGAGTTTCTATCTGGGGTAGTACTGATGGAGTGTTTAATTCTGGGGTAGTACTGATGGAGTGCTTCATGCTGGGGTAGTACTGTTGGAGTGGTTCAATCTGGGGTAGTTCTGATGGATTGTTTCAGTCTGTTGTAGTACTGATGGAGTGGTTCACTCTGTTGTAGTACTGATGGAGTGGTTCAGTCTGGGGTAGTACTGATGGAGTTGTTCAATCTGGGGTAGTACTGATGGAGTGTTTCAACCTGGGGTAGTACTGATGGAGTGGTGCAGCATCGGGTAGTACTGATGGAGTTGTTCAATCTGGGGTAGTACTGATGGAGTGTTTAAATCTGGGGTAGTACTGATGGAGTGTTTCAATCTGGGGTAGCACTGATGGAGTGGTGCAGTATGGGGTAGTACAGATGGAGTGGTGCAGTATGGGGTAGTACAGATGGATTTGTTCAATCTGGTGTAGTACTGATGGAGTGGTGCAGTATGGGGTAGTACTGATGGAGTTGTTCAATCTGGGGTAGTACTGATGGATTGTTTCAATCTGTGGTAGTACAGATGTAGTTGTTCAGTCTGGGGTAGTACTAATGGAGTGTTTCAAACTGGGCTAGTACTGATGTAGTAGTTCAACCGGAGGTAGGACTGATGGAGTGGTTCAATATGCGGTAGTACTGATGGATTATTTCAATCTTATGTAGTAATGATGGAGTATTTCAACCTGGGGTAGAACTGATGGAGTGATTCAGCTTCGGGTAGTACTGATGGAGTGGTTCAATCTGAGTAGTAGTGATGGAGTGTTTCAATCTGGGGTAGTAAAGATAGAGTGTTTCGATCTGGGGTAGTACTGATGGATTGGTTCAATTTGGGTTCGTACTGATCGTGTTTTTCAATCTGGGGTAGAACTGATGGAGTGGTTCAATCTGGGGTAGTAATGATGGAGTTTTTCCATCTAGGGTACTTCTGATGGATTGGTTCAGTCTGGGTTAGTTCTGATGGAGTGGTTAAATCTGGGTTAGTATTTATGGATTGTTTCATTCTGGGGTAGTACTGATGGACTGTTTCAGTCTGGGTTAGTACTGATGGTGTGATTCAATCTGGGCTAGTTCTGTTGGAGTGGTTCAGTCTGTGGTAGTACTGATGGAGTTGTTCAACCTGGGGTAGTACTGATGGAGTGTTTAATGCTGGGGTAGTACTGAAGGAGTGTTTCAATCTGGGGTAGTACTGATGGAGTGGTTCAAGCTGGGGTAGCACTGATGGATTGGTTGAGTTTGTGGTAGTACTGACGGACTGTTTCAGTCTGGGGTAGTACTGATGGAGTTGTTCAATCTGGGGTAGTATTGACGGGATGGTTCAATCTGCGGTTGTACCGATGGAGTGGTTCAGTCTGGGGTAGTACTTATGGAGTTGTTCAATCTGGTGTAGTACTGATGGAGTGGTTCAATCTGGGGTAGTAATGATGGACTGTTTCAACCCGGGTTAGAACTGATGGAGTGATTAAGCTACGGGTAGTACTGATGGAGTGGTTCAATCTGGGTAGTGCTGATGGAGTGTTTCAATCTCGGGTAGTAATGATAGAGTGTTTCCATCTGGGGTAGATTTGATGGATTGGTTCAGTCTGGCTTCGTACTGATGGAGTGGTAAAATCTGGGTTAGTACTGATTGAGCAGTTGAAACTGGTTTAGAACTGATGGAGTTGTTCAATCTGGGGTAGTATTTATGGATTGTTTCATTCTGTGGTATTACTGATGGAATGGTTCAGACTGGGGAAGTATTGATGGAGTGGTTCAATCTGGGGTAGTACTGATGGAGTGTTTCAATCTGGGGTAGTACTGATGGAGTGTTTCAATCTGGGGTAGTACTGATGGAGTGTTTCAATCTGGGGAAGTATTGATGGAGTGGTTCAATCTGGGGTAGTACTGATGGAGTGTTTCAATCTGGGGAAGTATTGATAGATGGTTCAATCTGGGGTAGTACTGATGGAGTGTTTAATTCTGGGGTAGTACTGATGGAGTGTTTCAATCTGGGGTAGTACAGATGGAGTGTTTCAATCTGGGGTAGTACTGATGGAGTGTTTCAATCTGGGGTAGTACTGACGGAGTGGTTCAATCTGGGGTAGTACAGATGGAGTGTTTCAATCTGGGGTAGTACTGATGGAGTGGTTCAAGCTGGGGTAGCACTGATGGTGTGGTTCAATCTGGGGTAGTACAGAAGGAGTGTTTCAATCTGGGGTAGTACTGATGGAGTGTTTCAATCTGGGGTAGTACTGATGGAGTGGTTCAATCTGTGGTAGTACAGATGGAGTGTTTCAATCTGGGGTAGTACTGATGGAGTGGTTCAAGCTGGGGTAGCACTGATTGATTGGTTGAGTCTGTGGTAGTACTGACGGACTGTTTCAGTCTGGGGAGGTACTGATGGAGTGGTTCAATCTGGCGTAGTACTGATGGGGTGTGTCAATCTGGGGTAGTACTGATGGAGTGTTTAAATCTGGGGTAGTAATGATGGAGTGTTTCAATCTGTGGTAGTTCTGATGGAGTGGTGCAGTCTAGGGTAGTACTGATGGATTGGTTCAGTCTGGGGTAGCTCTGATGGATTGGTTCAGTCTGTTGTAGTACTGATGGAGTGGTGCAGTCTGGTGTGGTACTCTCGGACTGTTTCAGTCTGGGTTAGTACTGATGGTGTGGTTCAATCTGGGGTAGCTCTGATGAAGTGTATCAATCTGGTGTAGTACTGATGGAGTTGTTCCCTCTGGGGTAGTACTGATGGAGTGGTTCAATCTGGCGTAGTACTGATGGGTTGGTTCAATCTGAGGTACTACTGATGGACTGTTTCATTCTGGGGTGGTATTGATGGAGTTGTTCAATCTGAGGTAGTACTGATGGAGTGGTTCAATCTGAGGTAGTACTGATGGAGTCGTGCAGTCTGGTGTAGTACTGACGGACAGTTTCAGTCTGGGTCAGTAGCGATGGGTGGTTCAATCTGGGGTAGTACAGATGGAGTGTTTCAATCTGGGGTAGTACTGATGGAGTGTTTCAATCTGGGGTAGTACTGTTGGAGTAGTTCAAGCTGGGGTAGTACTGATGTATTTGATGAGTCTGTGGTAGTACTTTTGGTGCGGTTAAATCTGGCGTAGTATTGATGGTGTGGTTCAATCTGGGGTAGTACTGATGGAGTGGTTCAATCTGGGGTAGCTCTGATGACGTGTATCAATCTGGGGTAGTACTGATGGAGTTGTTCAATCTGGGGTAGTAATGTTGGGGTGGTTCAATCTGCGGTTGTACCGATGGAGTGGTTCAGTCTGGTGTAGTATGATGGAGTTGTTCTGTCTGGTGTAGTCCTGATGGAGTGGTTCAGTCTGGGTTAGTACTGATGGAGTAGTTCAACCTGCGGTAGGACTAATGGAGTGGTGCAGTCTTGGGTAGTACAGATGGAGCTTTTCAGTCTGGGGTAGTACTAATGGAGTGTTTCAACCTGGCGTAGAACTGATGGAGTGATCAGCTTGGGGTAGTACTGATGGTGTGCTTCAATCTGGGTACTACTGATGGAGTGTTTCAATCTGGGGTAGTAAGGATAGGGTGTTTCGATCTGGGGTAGTACTGATGGATTGGTTCAATCTGGGTTAGTACTGATGGAGTTTTTCAATCTGGGGTAGAGCTGATGGAGTGGTTCAATCTGGGGTAGTACTGATGGAGTGTTTCAATCTGGGGAAGTATTGATGGAGTGGTTCAATCTGGGGTAGTACTGATGGAGTGTTTAATTCTGGGGTAGTACTGATGGAGTGTTTCAATCTGGGGTAGTACAGATGGAGTGTTTCAATCTGGGGTAGTACTGATGGAGTGTTTCAATCTGGGGTAGTACAGATGGAGTGTTTCAATCTGGGGTAGTACTGATGGAGTGGTTCAAGCTGGGGTAGCACTGATGGAGTGGTTCAATCTGGGGTAGTACAGAAGGAGTGTTTCAATCTGGGGTAGTACTGATGGAGTGTTTCAATCTGGGGTAGTACTGATGGAGTGGTTCAATCTGGGGTAGTACTGATGGAGTGGTTCAAGCTGGGGTAGCACTGATTGATTGGTTGAGTCTGTGGTAGTACTGACGGACTGTTTCAGTCTGGGGAGGTACTGATGGAGTGGTTCAATCTGGCGTAGTACTGATGGGGTGGTTCAATCTGGGGTAGTACTGATGGAGTGTTTAAATCTGGGGTAGTACTGATGGAGTGGTTCAAGCTGGGGTAGCACTGATTGATTGGTTGAGTCTGTGGTAGTACTGACGGACTGTTTCAGTCTGGTGAGGTACTGATGGAGTGGTTCAATCTGGCGTAGTACTGATGGGGTGGGTCAATCTGGGGTAGTACTGATGGAGTGTTTAAATCTGGGGTAGTAATGATGGAGTGTTTCAATCTGTGGTAGTTCTGATGGAGTGGTGCAGTCTAGGGTAGTACTGATGGATTGGTTCAGTCTGGGGTAGCACTGATGGATTGGTTCAGTCTGTTGTAGTACTGATGGAGTGGTGCAGTCTGGTGTGGTACTCTCGGACTGTTTCAGTCTGGGTTAGTACTGATGGTGTGGTTCAATCTGGGGTAGTACTGATGGAGTGGTTCATTCTGGGGTAGTACTGATGGAGTGGTTCAATCTGGGGTAGCTCTGATGAAGTGTATCAATCTGGTGTAGTACTGATGGAGTTGTTCCCTCTGGGGTAGTACTGATGGAGCGGTTCAATCTGGCGTAGTACTGATGGGTTGGTTCAATCTGAGGTACTACTGATGGACTGTTTCATTCTGGGGTGGTATTGATGGAGTTGTTCAATCTGAGGTAGTACTGATGGAGTGGTTCAATCTGAGGTAGTACTGATGGAGTCGTGCAGTCTGGTGTAGTACTGACGGGCAGTTTCAGTCTGGGTCAGTAGCGATGGGTGGTTCAATCTGGGGTAGTACAGATGGAGTGTTTCAATCTGGGGTAGTACTGATGGAGTGTTTCAATCTGGGGTAGTACTGTTGGAGTAGTTCAAGCTGGGGTAGTACTGATGTATTTGATGAGTCTGTGGTAGTACTTTTGGTGCGGTTAAATCTGGCGTAGTATTGATGGTGTGGTTCAATCTGGGGTAGTACTGATGGAGTGGTTCAATCTGGGGTAGCTCTGATGACGTGTATCAATCTGGGGTAGTACTGATGGAGTTGTTCAATCTGGGGTAGTAATGTTGGGGTGGTTCAATCTGCGGTTGTACCGATGGAGTGGTTCAGTCTGGTGTAGTATGATGGAGTTGTTCTGTCTGGTGTAGTCCTGATGGAGTGGTTCAGTCTGGGTTAGTACTGATGGAGTAGTTCTACCTGCGGTAGGACTAATGGAGTGGTGCAGTCTTGGGTAGTACAGATGGAGCTTTTCAGTCTGGGGTAGTACTAATGGAGTGTTTCAACCTGGCGTAGAACTGATGGAGTGATCAGCTTGGGGTAGTACTGATGGAGTGGTTCAATCTGGGTACTACTGATGGAGTGTTTCAATCTGGGGTAGTAAGGATAGGGTGTTTCGATCTGGGGTAGTACTGATGGATTGGTTCAATCTGGGTTAGTACTGATGGAGTTTTTCAATCTGGGGTAGAGCTGATGGAGTGGTTCAATCTGGGGTAGTACTGATGGAGTGTTTCAATCTGGGGAAGTATTGATGGAGTGGTTCAATCTGGGGTAGTACTGATGGAGTGTTTAATTCTGGGGTAGTACTGATGGAGTGTTTCAATCTGGGGTAGTACAGATGGAGTGTTTCAATCTGGGGTAGTACTGATGGAGTGTTTCAATCTGGGGTAGTACAGATGGAGTGTTTCAATCTGGGGTAGTACTGATGGAGTGGTTCAAGCTGGGGTAGCACTGATGGAGTGGTTCAATCTGGGGTAGTACAGAAGGAGTGTTTCAATCTGGGGTAGTACTGATGGAGTGTTTCAATCTGGGGTAGTACTGATGGAGTGGTTCAATCTGGGGTAGTACAGATGGAGTGTTTCAATCTGGGGTAGTACTGATGGAGTGGTTCAAGCTGGGGTAGCACTGATTGATTGGTTGAGTCTGTGGTAGTACTGACGGACTGTTTCAGTCTGGGGAGGTACTGATGGAGTGGTTCAATCTGGCGTAGTACTGATGGGGTGGTTCAATCTGGGGTAGTACTGATGGAGTGTTTAAATCTGGGGTAGTAATGATGGAGTGTTTCAATCTGTGGTAGTTCTGATGGAGTGGTGCAGTCTAGGGTAGTACTGATGGATTGGTTCAGTCTGGGGTAGCACTGATGGATTGGTTCAGTCTGTTGTAGTACTGATGGACTGGTGCAGTCTGGTGTGGTACTCTCGGACTGTTTCAGTCTGGGTTAGTACTGATGGTGTGGTTCAATCTGGGGTAGTACTGATGGAGTGGTTCAGTCTGCGGTAGAACTGATGGAGTTGTTCAATCTGGGGTAGTACTGATGGAGTGGTTCAATCTGGGGTAGCTCTGATGAAGTGTATCAATCTGGTGTAGTACTGATGGAGTTGTTCCCTCTGGGGTAGTACTGTTGGAGTGGTTCAATCTGGGGTAGTACTGATGGAGTGGTTCAATCTGGCGTAGTACTGATGGGTTGGTTCAATCTGAGGTACTACTGATGGACTGTTTCAGTCTGGGGTGGTATTGATGGAGTTGTTCAATCTGAGGTAGTACTGATGGAGTGGTTCAATCTGAGGTAGTACTGATGGAGTCGTGCAGTCTGGTGTAGAACTGACGGACAGTTTCAGTCTGGGTCAGTAGCGATGGGGTGGTTCAATCTGCGGTAGTACTGATGGAGTGGTTCAATCTGGCGTAGTACTGATGGGTTGGTTCAATCTGAGGTACTACTGATGGACTGTTTCAGTCTGGGGTGGTATTGATGGAGTTGTTCAATCTGAGGTAGTACTGATGGAGTGGTTCAATCTGAGGTAGTACTGATGGAGTCGTGCAGTCTGGTGTAGAACTGACGGACAGTTTCAGTCTGGGTCAGTAGCGATTGGGTGGTTCAATCTGGGGTACTACTGATGGACTGTTTCAACCTGGGGTGGTATTGATGGAGTTGTTCAATCTGAGGTAGGACTGATGGAGTGGTTCAATATGGATTAGTACTGATGGATTATTTCAATCTTATGTAGTAATGATGGAGTGTTTCAACCAGGGGTAGAACTGATGGAGTGATTCAATCTGGGTTAGTACTGATGGAGTCGTAAAATCTGGGTTACTACTGATTGAGCTGTTGAAACTGGTTTAGAACTGATGGAGTTGTTCAATCTGGGATAGTATTTATGGATTGTTTCATTCTGTGGTATTACTGATGGAATGGTTCATACTGGGGAAGTATTGATGGAGTGTTTCAATCTGGGGTACTACTGTTGGATTGTTTAAATCTGGGGTTGTACTGATGGAGTGCTTCAATCTGCTGTAGTTCTGATGGAGTAGTTCAACTTGCGGTAGGACTGATGGAGTGGTTCTATATGGGGTAGTACTGATGGATTATTTCAATCTTATGTAGTAATGATGGAGTGTTTCAACCTGGGGTAGAACTGATGGAGTGATTCAGCTTCGGGTAGTACTGATGGAGTGGTTCAATCTGGGTAGTAGTGATGGAGTGTTTCAATCTGGGGTAGTAAAGATAGAGTGTTTCGATCTGGGGTAGTACTGATGGATTGGTTCAGTCTGGGTTAGTACTGATCGTGTTTTTCAATCTGGGGTAGAACTGATGGAGTGGTTCAATCTGGGGTAGTAATGATGGAGTTTTTAAATCTGGGGTAGTACTGATGGAGAGTTTCTATCTGGGGTAGTACTGATGGAGTGTTTCAATCTGGGGTAGTACTGATGGAGTGTTTAATTCTGGGGTAGTACTGATGGAGTGCTTCAAGCTGGGGTATTACTGTTGGAGTGTTTCAATCTGGGGTAGTTCTGATGGATTGGTTCAGTCTGTTGTAGTACTGATGGAGTGGTTCAGTCTGTTGTAGTACTGATGGAGTGGTTCAGTCTGAGGTAGTACTGATGGAGTTGTTCAATCTGGGGTAGTGCTGATGGAGTGTTTCAACCTGGGGTAGTACTGATGGAGAGTTTCAACCTGGGGTAGTACTGATGGAGTGGTGCAGTATGGGGTAGTACAGATGGATTTGTTCAATCTGGGGTAGTACTGATGGAGTGGTGCAGTATGGGGTAGTACTGATGGAGTTGTTCAATCTGGGGTAGTACTGATGGATTGTTTCAATCTGTGGTAGTACAGATGGAGTTGTTCAGTCTGGGGTAGTACTAATGGAGTGTTTCAAACTGGGCTAGTACTGATGTAGTAGTTCAACCTGCGGTAGGACTGATGGAGTGGTTCAATCTGGGTTAGTACTGATGGATTATTTCAATCTGATGTAGTAATGATGGAGTGTTTCAACCTGGGGTAGAACTGATGGAGTGATTCAGCTTCGGGTAGTACTGATGGAGTGGTTCAATCTGGGTAGTAGTGATGGAGTGTTTCAATCTGGGGTAGTAAAGATAGAGTGTTTCGATCTGGGGTAGTTCTGATGGATTGGTTCAATTTGGGTTCGTACTGATCGTGTTTTTCAATCTGTTGTAGAACTGATGGAGTGGTTCAATCTGGGGTAGTAATGATGGAGTTTTTCCATCTGGGGTACTTCTGATGGATTGGTTCAGTCTGGGTTAGTTCTGATGGAGTGGTTAAATCTGGGTTAGTATTTATGGATTGTTTCATTCTGGGGTAGTACTGATGGACTGTTTCAATCTGGGGTAGTTCTGATGGAGTGGTTCAGTCTGTGGTAGTACTGATGGAGTTGTTCAATCTGGGGTAGTGCTGATGGGGTGGTTCAATCTGCGGTTGTACTGATGGAGTGTTTCAGTCTGGGGTAGAACTGATGGAGTTGTTTGTTCTGGGGTAGTATTGTTTGAGTTGTTCAATCTGGGGTAGTACTGATGGAGTGGTTCAGTCTGGTGTAGTATTGATGGAGTTGTTCTGTCTGGTGTAGTCCTGATGGAGTGGTTCAATCTGGGGTAGCAAGATGGGGTGGTTCAATCTGGGGCAGTACTGTTGTGGTGGCTCAGTCTGGGGTAGTACTGAAGGAGTGGTTCAGTCTGGGTTAGTACTGATGGAGTAGTTCAACCTGCGGTGGGACTTATGGAGTGGTTCAGACTTGGGTAGTACAGATGGAGCTTTTCAGTCTGGGGTAGTACTAATGGAGTGTTTCAACCTGGGGTAGTACTGATGGAGTGGTTCAATCTGTGGTTGTACTGATGGAGTGGTTCAGTCTGGGGTAGTACTGATGGAGTTGTTTGTTCTGGGGTAGTATTGATGGAGTTGTTCAATCTGGGGTAGTATTGATGGAGTTGTTCAATTTGGGGTAGTACAGAATGAGTGTTTAATTCTGGGGTAGTACTGATGGAGTGTTTCAATCTGGGGTAGTACTGATGGAGTGGTTCAAGCTGGGGTAGCAGTGATGGATTGGTTGAGTTTGTGGTAGTACTGACGGACTGTTTCAGTCTGGGGTAGTACTGTTTGTGTGGTTAAATCTGGCGTAGTATTGATGGCGTGGTTCAATCTGGGGTAGTACTGATGGAGTTGTTCAATCTGGGGTAGTATTGACGGGATGGTTCAATCTGCGGTTGTACCGATGGAGTGGTTCAGTCTGGGGTAGTACTGATGGAGTGGTTATTGCAGGACTCCGAGTTGTATTGGAAGTCTGATGTGTACAGGGTGAACAGGACCGGAGAGAGCACGGTCCCCTGCGGCGCTCCTGTGCTGCTGACCACCGTGTCAGACCTACAGTCTCCCAACCGCACATACTGAGGTCTATCTGTCAAGTAGTCCACTATCCAATCCACCATGTGAGAGTCTACTCCCATCTCCGTTAGTTTGTGCCTTAAGATCTTGGGCTGGATGGTGTTAAAGGCACTAGAGAAGTCCAGGAATGTAATCCTCACAGCACCGCTGACGCCGTCTAGTTGAGAGAGGGATTTGTGCAGCAAATACGTGATAGCATCCTCCACTCCCACCTTCTCCTTATACGCAAACTGAAGAGCATCCCGGGCGTGCCTGGTTTGTGGCCTCAGATTCTGTATTAGACCTACAAGTATCTGGGAGTACAGTTAGACGAGAAGCTAGACTGGACTGCCAACACAGATGCCTTGTGCAGGAAGGCACAGTGTCGACTGTACTTCCTTAGAAGGTTGGCGTCATTCAATGTCTGTAGTGAGATGCTGAAGATGTTCTATAGGTCAGTTGTGGAGAGCGCCATCTTCTTTGTGGTGGTGTGTTGGGGAGGCAGCATTAACAAGAGGGACGCCTCACGTCTTAATAAGCAGGTAAGGAAGGCGGGCTCTGTCGTGGGCAAAGTACTGGAGAGTACAACATCGGTAGCAGAGCGAAGGGCGCTGAGTAGGCTACGGTCAATTATGGAAAACCCTGAACATCCTCTACATAGCACCATCCAGAGACAGAGAAGCAGTTTCAGCGACAGGTTGCTATCGATGCAATGCTCCTCAGACAGGATGAAGAGATCAATACTCCCCAATGCCATTCGGCTTTACAATTCAACCGGCAGGAGTAAGATATTTTAAAGTGCCGGGGTTACGAATCAATGTATTAAGTAAACTACTTAAGAACTTTTTAAAAGCTATTATTAATGCTTTTTGAGAGAGTGATTTAGATGCATATCGTATTTTTACTGAGTTAGGTATTGTATGTAATTAGTTTTGCTATAACAAGTGTATGGGACATTGGAAAAAAATTTGAATTTCCCCATGGGGATGAATAAAGTATCTATCTATCTATCTATCTATCTATCTATCTATCTATCTATCTATCTATCTATCTATCTATCTATCTATCTATCTATCTGGGGTAGCTCTGATGAAGTGTATCAATCTGGGGTAGTACTGTTGGAGTGGTTCAATCTGGGGTAGTACTGATGGAGGGAGGGTGCAGTCTGTTGTAGTACTGACGGACTGTTTCAGTCTGGGGTAGTACAGATGGAGTGGTTCAATCTGGCGTAGTACTGATGGGGTGGTTCAATCTGGGGTAGTACTGATGGAGTGTTTAAATCTGGGGTAGTACTGATGGAGTGTTTCAATCTGGGGTAGTACTGATGGAGTTGTTCAATCTGGGGCAGCACTGATGGAGTTGTTCAATCTGGGGTAGTACTGATGGAGTGTTTAAATCTGGGGTAGTACTGATGGAGTGGTTCAATCTGCGGTAGTACTGATGGAGTGGTTCAGTCTGCGGTAGTACTGATGGAGTGTTTCAATCTGGGGTAGTACTGATGGAGTGGTTCAGTCTGGGGTAGTACTGATTGTGCTGTTCAATCTGGGGTAGTACTGATGGAGTGGTTCAATCTGGGGTAGTACTGATGGGGTGGTTCAATCTGCGGTAGTACTCATGGAGTGGTTCAGTCTGGGGTAGTACTGATGGAGTTGTTCTGTCTGGTGTAGTCCTGATGGAGTGGTTCAATCTGCGGTAGTACTGATGGAGTGTTTCGGTCTGGGCTAGTACCGATTGAGTGATTTAATCTGGGGTAGTACTGATGGAGTGTTTCAGTCTGGGATAGTACTGATGGAGTGGCTCAATCTGGCGTAGTACTGATGGGGTGGTTCAATCTGAGGTAGTACTGATGGAGTGGTTCAGTCTGGGGTAGTATTGATGGAGTTGTTCAATCTGGGGTAGTACTGATGGAGTGGTTTAATCTGCGGTAGTCCTGCTGGGGTGGTTCAGTCTGCGGTAGTACTGATGGGGTGGTTCAATCTGCGGTAGTACTGATGGAGTGGTTCAGTCTGGGGTAGTACTGATGGAATTGTTCTGTCTGGCGTAGTCCTGATGGAGTGGTTCAATCTGCGGTAGTACTGATGGAGTGTTTCAGTCTGGGCTAGTACCGATTGAGTGGTTCAATCTGCGGTAGTACTGATGGAGTGTTTCAGTCTGGGCTAGTACCGATTGAGTGGTTCAATCTGGGGTAGTACTGATGGAGTGTTTCAGTCTGGGGTAGTACTGATAGAGTTGTTCTGTCTGCGGTAGTACTGATGGAGTGTTTCAATCTCCAGTAGCACTGATGGAGTGTATCAATCTGGGGTAATACTGACGGAGTCCTCTATTTTGATATTTTACTCACTGACTTTCCCGACAGACTCGTAGTGATATCCCGATGGGGTGGCACGTCATGGAGATCACTTGGTGAAGTGATAAATCGTATGTTCCGATATGAAGGGAGTCGATGATGGACTAACAAGCCCTACTGTAGCCTTAATTGATTGACTGAATGCCGGATTTTACACACGCTGTTATACAGAGAGAGCTAGTACAGGAAGAAGGGACAACAAGCGTTGGTCCCATACCACAAGTTTCAAGAACAATTGATAACCTTTAACTTTGAGGCTGATGAACACGCGTGGATATCTTCTTTCAACACAAGATTGCAATGGTCATTGAACACAATTTATAGTTTCGTTCAGGTCTTTTTTTTTCATTTAATTATTAATGATCTCATCCTTATTTTTGTCTTAGTCGGGCTTATAAAACTGGAGGTGCAATCATAGCTAAGCATGCTCATTACTCAATTGTGAGAAACGCTGGAATTATTCTTATAGTATTTCCTTCGGTGGCTTTATGAAGACTGACATAATTATTTCTGTGAATGCTTAATTGTTTAATGCTGTTGTATCGTGACTTTCGGATGATACCTACTGTAAAACCACCGGGAGAATAATGGCACCCTCAACAAATTCCGTTTGCCCGAGTTCAGATCATTTCCTCTTCACTCATTCATATCCATAAAATTGTCCATAGAACCATTGAACATTGCAGCACGGAATCAGGCCTTTTGGCCCTTCCTGGCTGTGTTGAACCATTTTTCTGCCTAGTCCCACTGTCTTCACCTGGACCATATCCCTCCATACGACTCTTATCTATCTACCTGTCCAATTTATTTTTCTTAAATGTTATAAGTGAGCCCGAATTTACCACTTCATCTGGCAATTCGTTCCACACTGTCATCACTCTATGTCTGATGAAGCACCCCCCCCCCAATGTTCCCTTTAAACTTTTCCCCCTTCACCCTTAACCAATGTCCTTGCGTTTTTTTTCTCCCCAAGCCTCAGTGGAAAAAGCCTGCTTGCATTTACTCTATCTAAACCCATCATAATTTTATAAACCTCTATCAAATCTCCCCTCAATCTCCTATGCTCCAGGGAATAAAGTCCTAACCTATTCAACCTTTCTCTGTAACTCTGTTTCTCAAGTCCCGGCAACATCCTTGTAAACCTTCTCTGCACTCGTTCAAAAGTATTAATATCATTTCTGTAATGCAGTGACCTAATCTGCACACAATACTCCAAATTCGGCCTCACCAATGTTTTATACAACCTCAACATAACATTCCAACTCTTATACTCAATACTTTGATTTATAAAGGCCAATGTACCAAAAGCTCTCTTTGCGACCTTATCTGTCTGCGAAGCCACTTTTAAGGAATTTTGTATCTGCATTCCCAGATCCCTCTGTTCTACTGCACTCCTGATTGCCCTACTATTTACCTTGTATGTTCTACCTTCGTTTTTCCTTGCAAAATGCAATACTCATACTTGTCTATATTAAACTCCATCTGCCATTTTTCAGCCCATTTTTCCAGCTGGTGCAAATCCCTCTGTTATCTTTGAAAACCTTCCTCCCTGTCCACTACACCTCCAATATTTGTATCATCAGCACATTTGCTGATCCAATTTGCCACATTATCATCCAGATCATTGATATAGATGACAAATAACAATGGACCCAGCACTGATCCCTGTGGCACACCACTAGTCACAGGCCTCCACTCAGAGTAGCAATCCTCCACTACCACTCTCTGACTTCTCCCATTGAGCCAGTGTCTAATCCAATTTACTACCTCAGAGTGTATATCTAGCCACTGAATCTTCCTAACTAACCTCCCATACGGGACCTTGTCAAAGGCCTTACTGAAGTCCATGTAGACAACATCCACTGCCTTCCCTTCATCAACTTTTCTTGTCACCTCCCCGAAAAACTCTAATAGATTTGTTTAACATGACCTACAACACACAAAGCCGTGTTGACTCTCCCTAATAAGTCCCTGTCTATCTAAATACGTGCAGTTCCTATCTCTTAGTACTCCTTCCAATAATTTACCTACTACCGACTTCAAATTTACCGGACTATAATTTCCCGGACTACTTTTAGAGCCTTTTTTAAACAACAGATCAATATGAGCTATCCTCCATACCTGCGACACCTCACCCGTAGATACTGACATTTTAGATACATTTACCAGGGCCCCTGCAATTTCAACACCAGTCTCCTTCAAGGTCCGAGGGAATACTCTGTCAGGTCCTAGGGATTTATCTACTCTGATTTGACTCAAGATAGCAAGCACCTCCTCCTCTTCACCCTGTATAGGTTCCATGACCTCACTACTTCTTTGCCTTATTTCCATTGAATCCATGCCAGTTTTCTTAGTAAATACAGACGCATAAAAAGCATTTAATATCTCCCCCATTTCTTTTGGTCCCATACATAGCCGACCACTCTGATCTTCAAGAACACCAATGTATCCCTTACTATCCTTTTGCTCTTAATATACCTGTTGAAGCCCTTTGGATTCTCCTTCACCTTGACTGCCAAAGCTACCTGATGTCTTATTTTAGCCCTCCTGATTTCTTTCTTAAGTACTTTTTTGCACTTTTTCAACTCCTTATTTGCTCCCTGTTGCCTATATATGTTATACTTCTCTCTCTTCTTCTTTATCAGAGTTCCAATATCCCTAGAGAACCAAGGTTCCTTATTATTTTTCACTTTGCCTTTAATCCTGACATACAAACTTTGCACTCTCAAAATTTCTCATTAGAAGGCTTCCCACTTACCAATCATATCCTTGCCAGAGAACAACCTGTCCCAATCCATGCTCTTTAGATCTTTTCTCACTTCTTCAAATTTGGCCTTCTTCCAGTTTAGAACCTCAACCGGAGGACCAGATCTATCTTTATCCATGATCAAATTGAAACTAATGGTGTTATGATCACTGGAACCAAACTGCTCACCTACACACTCTTCCGTCACCTGCCCTAACTCATTTCCTAATAGGAGATCTAACATTCCATCCTCTCTAGTCGGTACCTCTATATATTGATTTAGAAAACTTTCCTGAACACATTTTACAAACTCTAACCCGTCTAGACCTTTAACAATATGGGAGTCCCAATCAATACGTGGAAAATTAAACTTTCCACCTGTCACCTGTCCGAACTCGTTTCCTAATAGGAGATCTAATATTTCATCCTCTCTAGTCGGTACCCCTATACATTGATTTAGAATACAGGGAAATCCTAGAGGAAAACCCGATGCAGTTTGCAAGAGACTTGGGAGAAGATTTGTTTTTCCAGAAAAACAATAACCCTAAGCATAAAGCCAAAGCTAAACAGGATTGTCTAGGAAACAGCAAAATTAATGCCCTGGAGTGGTCAGGTCAGAGTCCAGACCTCAATCCAATTGAGAATCTGTGGCTGGACATGAGAAGGTTTGTTCACTCACAAACCCCTTTGCAATCCCACAGAGACTGAGCAGTTTTGTAAAGAATAAAGGGGAAAAATGCAGTGTCCAAATGAGCCTAGCTGTTCGAGACCTAAACAAATAGACTCAAGGCTGTAATTGCTGCCATTCGTACAGCAAATAAGTACCGGATTGAAAGGGGTTAATACTTACGTAATCAATAAATTCGTTCTTTACATTTGTAATTACTTCTTCCAGCATTCTGTGGAGGCTCAAATTCTGTGTTATAACTATAACCATCAGTCTGTGAGCAGTTGTTGCTGTAATCCTATTTTTATCTGCGCCTCGGGGGTGAGGGGGAGGTGGTTGGTATCCCCATTATTTTCTTGTATATCCTTGTTGTTGTCTTGAAGTTGGCTTCCTTCTAGCACTTGTGCATCTTCGGAATTTGTGTGGTTTGACATAGTCGTAGGGATTTTAGCTTTACAATTTAAAAAAATCCGTTGATATGCTACTTGCTGTGAATTTACCTGCCTGAATGGATAGGCTGTTGATGAAGTGTGTCCCTTGTGCACTATGATGTCAGTCTCAAGCTCTCGGCGGGATAGAACTCATGGATGGATGCACCAGAGCATGGACTGACGGGTGTGATGGCGCCGATGACGTCAAACACACAGGAGGATAGCCTGGGGCCATAGAGATTCTGTGGCACAGATTTGCCGATGCACTAAAAGTTGTTCTGAAGGAGTGATTGGTTCTTTATGGAGCAATACCAATGGAGTTACATAATGAGGGTTAATTCTGCCGGGTGATGTACTATTGCTTAGTACTGAGACAACGGTAAACTCCAAGATGGTAGTGATGCTTTGATAGGCTTTGAGAGAGCGGTGGGTGCGTGGAAAGCACGGCCAGCGACGGTGGCCGAGGCGGATAGAACAGAGTCTTTTAAGAGACTCTTAGGTACATGGAACTTTGAAAAATAGAGGGCTATGCGGTAGGGTAATACCAGGCAGTTCCAAGTGTCGGTTACATAGTCAGCACGAAATTGTTGGCCGGAGGGCCTTAATGGGCTGTAGATTTCTATATTCTATCTTCCCATGCTGTGCTATGACATGTAGTTGGAGTTATACAGTGACACAGTATGGAATAGTACCAGAACCGAGTCGCACACTGCTGAGATACGACTGCTGGAGTAATTGACGGAGAGACTGTTCTGAAGCAGTGACACACTAGGAGTTTCCTAATTTAGTGACAATGCAGAATTGCCGAGTCTGGTGCATCATGGCTGGTGCACCGCGGCACTTTTTATTTCCTTCCTATAGACTCCGTGTCTTGTTCCTCTGTGTCGCTCAGGCATGCCCGCAGGAGACAGAAAACATTTCGGCCAGCCTTTGTGGAGAAACACTTTAGTTGACTTGAAACATGAATTTAAATAACATATAGCAGAGATTTCAAAGAAATGGCGCGTGACAGGGAGGTTTCGTGATCAGCAGCCCAAAATCCGTTCCAGGCAGACAAAAGTATTCCGGAGGTCAAATCACTATTGTGCAGAGATATCAAGAGCGTCAAATGATGAATATTTGAAAGTGAGCCCATAAAAGGTCACCAGATTTCTTCAAATTGAAAGGATATATCCAATGTCCGACTTCTTATTTTCTCTAGACTGGAGCAGGACATGATAGAGGAAAGCCAATAAAAGGCGATCTGATTTTTGTACTGAGTCTCTTCGAGCTATTTTTTCAGAAACTTGTATTTGATCAGCGAGTCTCTCTTATCATGGTTTTTCTCTCAGGGTGAACTGCACAGTACTTTTTCCCTGTTTGGAATAGTGTTTTTTTAATATAAAAGCTTCTAATAGTCCTTCCATATAACCATATAACCATATAACCATATAACAATTACGGCACGGAAACATGCCATCTCGGCCCTTCCAGTCTGTGTCGAAAGCTTACTATCACCTAGTCCCACCGACCTGCACTCAGCCGATAACCCTCCATTCCTTTCCTGTCCGTATACCTATCCTTTTTTTTTTCAATGACAATATCGAACCTGCCTCCACCACTTCTACTGGAAGCTCGTTCCACACAGCTACCACTCTCTAAGTAAAGAGGTTCCACCTCGTGTTACCCCTAAACGTTTGTCCCCAACTCTCAACTCATGTCCTCTTGTTTGAATCTCCCCTACTCTCAAGGGAAAAAGCCTATCCACGTCAACTCTATCTATCCCCCTCATAATTTTAAACACCCGTATCAAGTAACCCCTCAACCTTCTACGCTCCGAAGAATGAAGACCTAATTTGTTCAACCTTTCTCTGTAACTTAGGTGTTGAAACCCAGGTAACATTCCAGTAAATCTCTTCTGTACTCTCTCTATTTTGTTGACATCTTTCCTATAATTTGGTGACGAGAACCGTGCGCAATACTCAAAATTTGGCCTCACCAATGTTTTGAACAATTTTAACATTACATCCCAACTCCTATACACAATGCTTTGATTTATAAAGGCCACTATACCAAAAGCTTTCTTCACCACCCTATCCACATGAGATTCCACCTTCAGGGAAGTATGCACCATTATTCCTAGATCACTCTGTTCTACTGCACTTCTCAATGCCCTACCATTTACCATGTATATCCTATTTTGATTATTCCTACCAAAATGTAGCACCTCAAACTTATGAGCATTAACCTCCATCTGCCATCGTTCAGCCCACTCTTCTAACTGGCCTGAATCTCTCTGCATGCTTTGAAAACCTACTTCATTATCCACAACGCCAAATACCTTCGTATCATCTGCATACTTACTAATCCAATTTACCACCCCATCATCCAGAACATTAATGTATATAACAAACATCATTGGACCCAGTACAGATCCCTGAGGCACACCACTAGTCACCGGCCTCCAATCTAACAAACAGTTATCCACCACTACTCTCCGGCATCTCCCATCCAGCCACTGTTGAATCCATTTTACTACTTTAATATTTTTACCTAACGATTGAACCTTCCTAACTATCCTTCCGTGTAGAACCTTGTAAAACGCCTTACTAAAGTCCATATAGACAACATCCACTGCTTTACCCTCGTCAACCTTCCTAGTAACCTGTTCAAAAAATTCAATAAGATTTGTCAAACATGATCTTCCACGGACAAATCCATGTTGACTATTCCTAATCAGACCCTGTCTATCCAGATAATTATACATACCATCTCTAAGAATACTTTCCATTAATTTACCCACCACTGACGTCAAACTTACGGGCCGATAATTGATAGGTTTAGTCTTAGAACCTTTTTTAAACAATGGAACCACATGAGCAATACGCCAATCCTCCGGCACCATCCCGGTTTCTAATGACATTTGAAATGTCTCTGTCTGAGCCCCTGCTATTTCTACACTAACGTCCCTCCAGGCCCCAAGGAGTATCCTGTCAGGATCCAGAGACTTATCCATTTTTATATTCTTTAGAAGCGCCAGTACTTCCTTTCTTCATAAATTGATAAGAGGAGTATTAAACATTCTATATCAAATTTATACTTCGTAGATCAACACTATGTGTGATCCTGATATTGTTTATTTTACCTTCTGTATGTACTGCTATTGACATAAATATCAGAGACATTCTCCTCCTGTTTGTATACACACGTTTATTTTTAATCAATAAAAAAAGATTGAAAAAAGAAAGAAAGTGAGCCACATACGTGGTGGGAAATGTCTAGTGCTGGCGTGAGAGAAGCCGAGTGAAGCTATCCCCACCGTTCAAGAACCTGGTAGGTGAGGAGAAATAGCCATTCCACATCCTGGTGCTGTGTGCCCTTGGTCCCCAATCCATTCTCCCTGCTGGCAGCATCGAGGAGCGTACCTTTCGTGGGCTGTTCCGTAGTTTGGCATATTGGTGTTTCCATACCAGGAGTTTACGTGCAGGACTGAGGACAGGTCCTCTGAAACGACAGAACATAGGAATTTGAAGATGCTGACACTCCATAGCTCTGACGCCGCTCACTCCCCCCCCCCCCCCATCCCCCAGTCAATACTGGCTTATGGACCCTGGGTTTCTTCCTTCTGTAGTCAGTAATCTCCTTCTCGTCTTGCTGACATTGAGTGAGAGGTTGCTGCTGTAGCATCGGCCGGCCAACTTTTCAGTCTCTCTCCTGTAAGCTCATTCGTCGCCACATTCGGGGTTGGGCTTCCTACAGCCATAAAATATCTTCTTCATCTCTATAAGCTTCCAAGCTCACAAGCAGCCCCGAAAACGTATCGTGAATTAGTGTAGAAATCGGTTGATCCTCCTTCTGCCAAACTGCAGTCATCAGTCTGTGCTTTCAGTTTTGCCCGTTGTGCAGAGGAGTCAGGGGCTTCCGAATGGCAGCACTGCAGTTCTAGAAAAATCGGTGCCTCCAACGTGCACAGGTGCATAGATCGTGGGGCAACCGAATTACTGGATTGCAATTGATGGACTGCGCAACCGATATTTTTACTGGATATGGAATGATTCGCCGTGCAAGCGAAAAATATTGTCCTGCTACGGGAATGGGCTGTTCAGCAACCGATGTAGATTGTTCTGCAACCGAAATGACTTGCAACTGATTTTTTTTAAAAATATCAAAGCAGTAGTCACAATCCGAATTTCCTTTCCCTATGAACCGCTCTGGATAATGAAAGCTCCATTTAAATTTGTAAATAAAAGTGACCCAATGAGATGGATCTTATTCAGAATCATAGAGTACAAGCTGAAGCTTCCAGAAGCATAATTTATATAACCGCTAGGGGGCACGTTGATCTTGCATGTACATGTTGTCGCCAGTATCATGCGTAATAAACTGTAATCGGCACATGTGAGCTATTTAAAATAGGAGTAAAAAACTAATTGTTAAACTGCAATGAAAATAACAATTAAGTGGTCTAATCTAAGAACTGAACACTCCGATCCAAAATGTTGGTTAGCATTTCTACACTGGAGGGACGACTGATCGTCTCTGCTACGTCCATGCTTCGGCTTTCTAGGAAAGAGAATTATCCCATATTTCTTTTTCCAATCTCTGTTTATTGCTAATGCTCTCTAATTTATGCAACACGCTGATAATCTTCCTCTGCACCCTCGCCAAATCCGGCGCACCCTTCCTGTAACGCAGCCACCACAAATGCACACAGTTATTCTCCAAATGTGGCTGATCCATAGCTTTTTTTTTCCCAGATGCAACATCGCCTCCTGAATAAACCAACCGCCGACAAACCGACCGCTGAAAGCAAGTATACCATGCAGCTTCCTTATCAGCTTATCTACCTGCCTGGCACTGGCTGCAACCCTCTCTATCAGCCTAACTGTGCGTCTGCTATTCATTGGACACAGTACTCCTTTACCTTAATCTTATAAGATGTACTATCTCACTCTTTGCAGGTTTAAACTGTGGGCCGCTACGTTAGCCTCGTGGTTAGTGCGACGCCCTGAGCGTAGCAGCTCGAATTATAAGATGTTTGTAAGCCCTTCCCGTGAGAGTTTTGGTTTCCTCCGGGTCCTCCGGTTTCCTCCCGCTGTCCAAAAGATATATCGGTTTCCAGATAAGTTGGTCATTGTAAATTGTCCAGTGATTAGGCGAGGGCTGAATGGTTGCGTAATAAGAGATAAGAGAGTCTCGCTGATCAAATCCAAGGTTCTGAAAAAAATAGCTGGAAGTGAATCAGTACAAATATCTGATTGCCTTTTATTGGCTTTCCTCTATCATGTCCTGCTGAAGTCTAGAGAAAATAAGAAGTCGGACATTGGGTATGTCCTTTAAATTTGAAGAAATCTGGCGACTTTTTATGGGCTCACTTCCAAATATTCATCATTTGATCCTCTTGATATCACTGCACAATAGTGATTTTACCTCCGGAATACCTCCGTCTGCCTCGAACGGATTTTGGGCTGCTGATCTTGAAATCTCCCTGTCACCCACCACATCCTTGAAATCTTCGCTATTTGTTATTTAAGTTCATATGTCAAGTCAACTAAAGTGTTTCTCCACAACAGTTAGCCGAAATGTTTTCTATCTCTTGAGGGTACGCCTGGGCATGCTGAGGCAGAACGGATGCTACACAGAAGAACAGGACACGGAGTCTGTAGAAAGCAAACAAAAATGCCATGGTGCACGAGCCAGGAATGGATGGTTTCCTCAAACGAGCGCGTGACTCGTGCGTCAATTGCGTGACTCGGCAACTCTGTAGATAAAAGTGAACCAATAAGCTGGATCTTATTCAGAATCATGGAGTACCAGCTGAAGCTTCCAGAAGCATAATTTATATAACCACTAGGGGGCACGTTGATTTTGCATGTATCAGGTGCAATCAGCTATTATTGGCATATATGAACTATTTAAAACAGGAGTAGAAAACTAATTGTTAAACTGCAATGAAAATAACAATTAAACCGACTAATCTAAGAACTAAACACACCGATCCAAAATGTTGGCCAGTATTTCTACACTGGAGGGACGACTGGTTGTCTATCCTACGCCCATGCATTATATACTGATGCATATTTGTCTGGACACCAGTGAGCCTTTCTAAGAAAGGGAATTATCCCATATTTCTTTTTCCAAACTCTGTTTATGACTAATGCTCTCTCATTTATGCAACACGCTGATAATCTTCCTCTGCACCCTCGCCAAATCCGGCGCACCCTTCCTGTAACGCAGCGACCGCAAATGCACACAGTTATTCTCCATATGTGGCTGCTCCATAGTTTTTTTGTCCCAGATGCAACATCGCCTCCTGAATAATCCGACCGCCGAGAAACCGACGGCTAAAAGCAAGTATGCCATACACCTTCCTTATCGGCCTATCTACATGCCTGGCACTGGCTGCAACCCTCTCTATCGGCCTAACTGTGCGTCTGCTATTCATTGGACACAACACTCCTTTACCTTAATCTTATAAAATGCACCATCTCACTCTTCGCAGGTTTAAACAGTGGGCCGCTACGTTAGCCTCGTGGTTAGTGCGACGCTCTGAGCGTAGCAGCTCGAATTATAAGAAGTTTGTAAGCCCTTCCCGTGAGAGTTTTGGTTTCCTCCGGGTCCTCCGGTTTCCTGCCGCTGTCGAAAGATGTACCGGTTAGCAGATAGGTTGATCATTGTAAATTTTCCTGTCATTAGGCTAGGGTTGAAAGGGTGGGTTGATGGGCCGGACAACGCGCTGGGCCGGAAGGCAACTTTAAATAAATAAGGAATCATTTTCCTGTCTTCGTTTTCTCTGGAATCGATTCGCCTATCTACAACCTTATGAAACAACTAACCTGTATATTTAATAATTACTATCATAAACACCAGATGTGCTTATGTTGAGAATAGTCAGAATAACAAATCTACAGCAATACTCTTTTTCCCCTATGTTCAAGCCCAAAATGAAATCAGGTCGTAAGGTCAATGTAAATTGCACCATTTTAAAAAAAATTATGGGATGTTTTAGAATACTTACTGCCCTCATCAAACTTTGTCCTTACCTCCTTAATAAGATCAAATTCGTGAGACATCATGTGACCCGTGCAAAATGATGTTGACTGACCCGAGTAGGACTTTGTTTTGGTTTCCTGGCACGAGTAAATTGTAAACAGAAAACATCTCTCACATATTTACCCGGGTCCATAATTTGCTGTTTTCCCTTCTTGCCCTCACGATGCAAAGGAGCAAAGGGCCGATGCAGTGTCGCATTTTAGTGTGATAATGGAACGGAGGTAGTAGCTATGGAGTGCCATCCCGTGAATAAATATGGAAACAAAGAAACATAGAAAACCTGAAGCACAATGCAGCCCTTTGGCCCACAGAGCTGTGCCGAATATGGCCTTATCTTAGAAATTACCTAGGGCTACCCATAGCCCTCTATTTTTCCAAACCCTATGTACCTATCCAGGAGTCTCTTAAAAGACCCTATCGTATCTGCTACCACCACCGCCGCCGGCAGCCCATTCCACACACTCACCACTCTCTGCGTAAAAAAAAACTTACCCCCGACATCTCCTCTGTACCTACTTCAAAGTGTCTTAAAACTGTGCCCTCTCATGCTAGCAGTTTCAGAGCTGTGGAAAAGCCTCTGACCATCCACCTGATCAATGACTCTCATCATCTTACACACCTCTATCAGGTCACCTTTCACCCTCCGCCGCTCCAACGAGAAAAGGCAGAGTTCACTCAACCTATTCTCATAGTATAACCTGATCTGCTGTTGCATTGACGGCTTGTCCTGATGGAGCGACTGGTAGGGGTGATGGAGTGGCACCCTGCGGGGTGGTACTGATGGAGTGATGAACCGTGGAGAAATGTTGGCGGGCACACGGTCCTTTACCACTCACTGAGTGACACACAGTGGTAGAGACTGAGTCCGAGTGTCCGAGACTGAGGGGTGGCGCTGACGTAATGGCCTGCGGTGTAGTGGACAGAACAAAACGCGTCCCATCTAGGACAGGACACGGAATGAGGATATCGGGAAAACAAGTCCAGTGTGGATTCATTTTGGTAGATGTAATTTGCCAGGTTCGGCATTGGAAGTTCAAGAAAAACTGCATAAGCATTCAACATTAGGAATAGTGACACAAAATTCCCTAAAGGTGGAGTCACAGGTAGATAGGGTCGTAAAGAGAGCTTTTGGTAGATTGGCCTCTATAAATCAAAGTATTGAGTATAAGAGTTGGAATGTTATGGGGAGGTTGCATAAGACATTGGTGAGGCCGAATTTGGAGTATTGTGTGCAGTTTTGGTCACCGAATTACAGGAAGGATATTAATAAGGTTGGAAGAGTGCAGAGAAGGTTTACAAGGATATTGCAGGGAGTTGAGAAACTGAGTTACAGGGAAAGGTTGAATAGGTTAGGACTTTATTCCCTGGAGCGTAGAAGAATGAGGGGAAATTTGATAGAGGTGTATAAAATTATGATGGTTATAGATAGAGTGAATGCAAGCAGGTTTTTTTCCACTGAAGCTAGGAGAGAGAGAAAAAACAGAGGATATGGGTTAAGGGTGAAGGGGGAAAGGTTTACAGGGAACATTACGGGAGGCTTCTTCACACAGAGAGTGGTGGGAGTGTGGAATGAGCTGCCAGTTGAAGTGGTAAATACGGGATCACTTTTAACATTTAAGAAAAACTTGGACAGGTACATGGATGAGAGGGGTATGGAGGGATATGGGCCAGGTACGGGTCAGTAGGACTAGGCAGAAAAATGGTTCGCCACAGCCAAGAACGGCCAAAAGGCCTGTTTCTGTGCTGTAATATTCTATGGTTTTATGGTTCTTTTAGTGTATAAGGCAGGTAGCAGAGAGTTGAGAGTTGTGTGGCATCGACTATTTCGCTCTTCCAAAGAGGTCTCCGTTCGGGATGTCCATTCATCTGTGAGTCCTTTATTGTACAAAATAACTTTAGCTTGATATTCTTGTAAGGAAGTGAAACAAAATACATCATGTTGCGGGTATCGTCCACAAACTCGCGATAAAATTGGAAGTAAAGGGAGTACAGTAACGGCTAAGGTAACGTTTTCTTCCCTTCTACAGAAAGTTTCTGAGAGAAGCGAACTGAAGTCTCCATACAAACTCATCAGTCGTTGGGACGATTTCGTTATTCCAGCGGGAATGGAAACTAAACTCCTGTGTTCCTGGGTTCTGATTCTTGGGATTACACTCGGTCCATCCTGTAAGTATCTGCGTTCTGCATTCGACCCATTAAGACAGAAACTGAGAAGATTGTTCAACTCTTTTCATGGAGTTTGACAAAACAGGTGTTGGGCCTCATCTGCGTAATCGGCTTTAGATCTGGTCATCCGGTGCACGCAGAGAGTGACGAGTGCCTTGAACGCGCTGCCGTTGGTGGCGGACGAGTCAAAAACGATAGAAGCGTTGCAGGGTTTCCTTGATAAGCAGATGGATGTTCAGGGAATCGAGGATTTGAATGGCGCGCAGGCAAAAGAATTCGTTTTATTTAGGCGTTCAATTACTCACTTAATTATATCGGCGCAACGTGGTGGGCAGAGGGGGTGGGTGCTGTTGTGGGCAGTTGCTGTTCTGCTAGGATTTAAAGTCATCTTCATCAGTTGTGTGCATGGGCTACGGCCTCCCGATGTCGGAGTTTAGTGCAGATAAGCGCCAGGTCTTACATATGGGGAAAACAAACGATGCCAGGACTTTCAGTGTGAATGGCAGGAGCAGATAGACCTGGATTACAACGAGACAAGGGACGGGTATAGAGACTAATGAAGACGGCATTTGCCGCGCTGGCGATGAGACAAGAGGCTGAGCATCGAAGTTTGGCTGTTACGTAGCAATTTTAGAAGACACTTGTGATTTCCCAATTGCAATCTTGTATTCAACCCCGGCTCCCCTACTACAGGACAAAAAATAGTCAACGTACTGGGGAGATTTAGGAAGAAAACTGGTCTGCAGATGTCGCGATAAAGGCAGTTGCTACCAACGCTCGATGGACTGAGTTATTGAGGGATGTTGAGCAGTTCCCGACTTGCTTCACACGAGCGTAGGAGAATGTGCTGATCGCACAAATGGGTATAAAGTCCGAGAAGCACCACGGGGTGAATCCGCACATTTCAACCAGGGATAGGGAATCGGGAAACGAGCGGCACAGGTTTACGTTGAAAGTTACTCGGGGAACCTGAGGGGGCTGTTCTTGCCTTACACAGAGAAGTGGTCGGTTTATGCACACGGGCAAATCTTTTCTACATCTACTCTCATCAGTTTGCAAACAGTTCACCCACAACACTCCCCTGCGCTGCGGGGAATTCAAAGCCAAGCGCGACGAACCTCTCATCGGAGCGGATCAGATCTATCCCCAATAAAATCACAGCGGGACTCCTCTGCTCTCACTACAGTCTCACGACGTAGCGGCGAAAGCGGGCACACCACTCCAGCTTTGCGGTGCAATGACACAATACAGTCCCTGTTTTCTTACATTATATTACCCGTCTGCAAACGTCACCCTCCCACACAACCTTATCTCAATTTGCTGCCGCCTTCAAGACTTGAACACCAACCCACACCGGTTTCCGAACAATCCCTGGCGCCCCAGCACACATTTTGGTTAATCTCATCCCTCTTCATTTCGCCCTACCCATAAGACACCGGAACAGAATTAGGCCATTCAGTCTATCGAACCTGCTCCGCCAGTCCATCATGGCTGATTTAGTGTCCCTCTCAAACCCATTCTCCCTCCATACATTTAAGCTGCACAGATGTTTGTGATAATGAGTTTCACGCCACTCTCTTGCTAAAGGAAGAGATGTAGAGCCATATTAAGTACGTTACTAAAATCGACATAGACTATCATATGAACTGCGGTGAGAGTAACCTCTCCCCACCGAAGCAATGTGACCATGTACAAACCCTACACGCAACCAACCATCGCAACTATTTATCCACCCAACCGCACTCATCTCACTGGAGCGGGGGAGGGAGGGGGCGCTGCTGTCCCGCGCAACGCACCGCAGGAAGAGGAAACGCGGAGATGCGATGCTCTGGGACACTGGTTGGACAATCCAGCCAGTGGCCGAATCCCAGCGGTTTGACATTCGCTGCCAGTCTTTGGAAGAAAATGTGCTGAGGGTCCTTGGCTGTTACCGATGGGAACCTCGCCTCCTCATGCCTCCCACTACACAGAGAAAGAACTCCAAAAATATAACCCTCAAGCCACCCGCAACAATACATCGACACTGCTCCTTTAAGCGGCCCTGTTCACATTTCCTGTCAAATCCAACATGATTCTGTCAGTGCTCCGCACACGAGGCCAGATACATAGCGCCCAATTAACTGTTCTACACCGCTCTTTTATTGGGGGGTGTCCGACCGTGGAATACTAGGCCCCGGCAGCTATTCCAAGGTGCATATTACGCAGTGGCAGTGTACATATATATATACATAGAACAGCAGAGGAAAATAATTTACAAAGGACTTCATCCATTTCCCGGGGCTCCTTGTATTACTAAATGTCTCACGCTTCTTATTACATCCGGACTAAACATCGATTCTGGCTTCTCCCCACTCCTAGGTGGCGAGTCCCGCGCTGTGGGCGGCAGCACGGCCGACATTCAACTGGGAATGCAGGAAAACAGCGCATCCTACATTTTCACCCAGAGCAAAGCCTCCGACCAGTTGGCCATTGACTACCTCGAGGTGGAGCGAAAAAGGAATTCAATACTTAACGAAGTGTGGGAATGTGCACTCAAAGGCATGAGAGATATACGCCCTCCCTACGGGCTCCGGAGAGAACACCTGTTGGCCGTGTACGCCTATACTGACAGCAAATGCAATAACTTCTACAGTGTCTTCAACGCTGCCGTGCGGATGAACGGAACTAACGATTCAGTCTACGCAGCTAAATTCCCATTCAAGAGTGTCCATTATCTTCTTTCCGTTGCGCTCGCGAGACTGAGGGAGATCGCGGGCAGGGAACCGGACACCACTTATAGGGGAATGTCAAGACCGGTAATACTTCCGAAGGAACCGAAAATGAGATTCGGCCACTTCGCATCTTCGTCGCTCGACAAAAGTATCGCCAAGAAGTACGGCGAGCAGACCTTCCTCGAGATTAACTCTCGGCTCGGTGTCGCAATCCACGAGTATTCGCGTATACCCGAGGAAAAGGAAGTGCTTATCCCGCCCTTTGAAGAGTTTGAAATCACCCATTCCTCCAACAGCAACGGAAAAGTCAGTGCTTCCCTCAAGGGGGTGGGGAGTAAAGGGATCCGGGTGAAAGTTGAGCAGGAGGCGGGCGGCGAGATGCGAGTGGTTCGTAGCTCGGGGGCCACCTTTTCCGCCGGTTTGTGCCTGCTGGCGCTGCTGATTCATATTTGCACCTAAATGTTGGTCGCCTACTTACTGCTGCGTACCTCCGCTGAACTGCAGGGGGTTTCAATGTATCAGGGGTGGTATAAATGCTTGCTTGCATGTAAGAGAACTATCGAGCGCTGTATGAAAGGACTTGGGAATCAAGAAAGGAAGCGGGAAGGGACATTAACTGCTGAATTAAAGGAACATTTTAAAATAAATTGCCGAATAGCCTCATTGTGCTTTGTACAAGATTTTACACCGTTACGGAATTGTCAAGTTGTACAGATTCTGCTCCTGGAAACAATGCATCAATGGCGGTCTTCAACGCTAATCCATTAAGGCACATTGAGACCGTCGGATTGTGCACCCTGCCTATTTCTGCATCGGTCTAAATGCCTCTTAAATGTAACAAAATAATAAAAGTTAATATTGTAAGGGTCTAGTGACAATCGCACTGTCAAAATATAATCGACTTTAATTGACTACTTTCAAAATTGACGCGAAATTTGTCCACTCTGTTGATAAATCGCCAATGTATATAAGATATGATCTAATGTCCGATGCATCTGGTGAAATAACTATTTGAGGATCGTTAGCTACACGCCCTCAGAGCACCTGTCGATCAGTCTGTGTCTGATTCCATCGGTTCCAGACCCCACTCCACCACCCCAGAGGTTTTACCAGTCTATGTTGCACGCCATCTCGCAACGGGTCACTCCATTGGTGCTACCTCTCGCTGTGTCTCGCCATCGTTACCACACCTCTGCCTGTAACTCCATGGTTTATGCCCCTCAGCCCCTTCCTCCATCTGTATTAACTGACGGCGAGTCACTTCATCCGAAATAGCCCACAACGTCACTCGACCTGTGGTAGCCGCCTGAGTGTTAGTCAATCGGTGTTTCGCCACATTTAATTTATCTGCTTTGCCCAACGTCAATCAAGCCATCAGTCCTTTCCCACTCTAGCAGATCAGCCCTCGTTATTCCACTCCATCAGTTATTTCCCTCAGTGTATGACTCCACTTCGAGGAACTCACAGGGTATCAGTCCAGCAGTACTGAACCAGAATGAGTCACGCAACTTGTACTTCCCCAGTGTCACTCCCACGGTGTGACACTCCGTCAATAATACCCCAATATCCCTCTCTTCGTTAATGCTACCAGCCAGTGTTACACCCCTGTGTATGTCACCCCACCTATTATATTATATCACCCAGTCGATCACGCCGTCAGTGCTACGCCGCGGTGCCGCAATTCATTACTCATGCCAGTGTCCGTCTCTCTTCAGTCCTATCGCACTATCAAAGTATCACACCAGCACGGCTACACGAAAATGCGCCCCTCCTTCAGACACGGCACAGCCTATCCCCAGAGCATCTCTCAGTAAGTGCAGCAGCACAGTGTCTACTTTCATCAGCACTCACCGCCAGTCTTTCATTCCGGCTTCACTCCACTTTAGTGTGTCCGCCAGCACTTCTCTGTCCGTGTACCCTTCCATCAGCCGTGCACACGGGTGTCGCTCTGTCAGCAGACACCTTAGTCTACCATTGCTTCAATTCCGGCCGGCACTGCGTCACTGCATCCGTACTACCCTTCTGTGCGTCATTCTCTGAGAACATTCACTAAATTTGCTGTCTACTTATACTGACCGTCGGTTAGTACACCAGTCACAACTTCCAATCTATTAATTAATGGTAACTCACTGCCTGCCAGTCCTTACGTACTCAACGCCCTCAGTCAGCGCTGTCCCGCAGTCTGTCAGGGATCCAATACTACTTGGCTATATTCCACTCCCTCAGTTCTACAGCTCACTGTACCATCGCCTTCTCTTCGCTGGGTATCACTCCAATTTTGCCACGCCTTCGGCACCTCTTCACTACTTCACTATATTCCTCTTCCCCAGTTTTGCAGCTCAGTGTATCGCACCCCATTTGCCGCATATGGCTCCAGCTGTTTGCCTTCAC
Organism: Hemitrygon akajei; assembly: GCF_048418815.1. NCBI lineage: Eukaryota > Metazoa > Chordata > Chondrichthyes > Myliobatiformes > Dasyatidae > Hemitrygon > Hemitrygon akajei. The sequence goes on from NW_027332036.1 coordinate 363,127, forward strand.
AAATACTACTCATCCGCGTTTCACCCTTTAGGGAGGATCAAAAGTACGTCAGTCCACCAGTTCCGATCTGAATTGCTACGTGAGTACTAAGCCTCGGCATGCCGCTTCATTGGTTCGACCCTGCACGGTGTCGCTCAACCCGACCGTGACTCTTCATCAGCACGATGTATACCAAGCTCAAGTAATCTGGGGCGTGTCACTATCCACACTACTACACTACCCAGTGACGCCCAACGGTATTTAATCAGACTATATCACTCTGTAACTGCCTGTGTTCTGTATCTTAATACATCTAATGCATCAGTTCTACATGAAGTGTATTATTTAATCACTCGAGAGTAATGCCCCGTAGTGTGTCACTAAATCAGTAATACCCTCAATATCCCCTCCACGCACAAGACTACTATGCGGCGCCAGTGGCTTTTGTTGGAGAAGGAAGCCATTGAAATAAAACTCGATGGAAACAACCGTAACAAAGACGAAGGTCCGCTCTACGTAGGAACCGAAATTCGATAGTAAAAACGCGGGGCAGAGGAAACTTGATTGGATGAAGTCTAGCCGCTCAGGGATGACGGAGAAGTAAATACCACCTGGCCGGACTTGCTCAGGCATCATCCCTGACGAAGATGGCAAAGTTTGCTGGCGGAAAGGCGACCAAAATCGATACCTGTACCCGGCTGGAAGATGGAGAAGAGCTTATTTACGCTGGGAAAGCACCAGATCCTTTTTCAGTGTGTCAGGCTACCAGTACTAATTTTCCATGTATCACAGCGTCAGCATTACGCCTTACTGTCACACCCCAGTGACGATTCAGCTCACTAAATGTACTCTATTCGTTCACCCAGAGTGCATGGCATAATCAATCTTTCATCACATGATGTCCCATCATCAGTGTCTCATTGTATTACTCCCATAATGTTATCCCAAGTGTAAAATTCCGTCAGCGAATCCCCGCAGTGTGTACCCCTGTCTATGCCACCCCTCGTGTTGTCACACTGATCTGTATTACCGCTCCGATACCCTTCACTGTGTCACTCCGTCAGTAGTACCGCTCAGCGTGCCACAGGATCACGACTTCCGCTCAAACTCGCACTCCAATTACGTCACACCATCTGTGTGAAACTCCGGTTTCCTTGCGGCCGCGTAAGTCTGGGGAGTTTACACACTCTGGTCCCGCCAAATTCATGAGATTAGGACGGCTCTACCACCCCAAACCCGGGTTTGTGTGAATGCTCAGATTTGTTACCCTGCTAAAACACGGTGCTGAGAAATTACAGACAGGGTCCTGTATACGATCAAAGGAATTATAGTTACATTCGTTAACTTAACTAAAGGGTTAGTAAAGAAAGGGGGAAAATACCAAAAAAAAACGGTCTATCATGATTAAACAGTCAAAAGCGCGCAGCTCTTCCAAAAGCCACATATATTCAGCAGACCTCCGTATACGTCGCCACCCTGCCGCATTGAATCTCGGTCACCCGCCAGGTCAAATCCTACGGCCTGTACTCTCCAGCAGTTTTTCTCTTCATCTTCCGTCAATTCCACTCACACCAATGTCAGGCACACAAAAAAAAACTCTCTCCCGACTGGCTCGCATTCCAAAGAACCCGCTATCTCTAACCATAACCCAAACATTGCTTCCACGGAAAGACCGCCACGTTAGCAATGCAACCTTTGCCAGGGTGTTTAATGTACGAACGCACGTCATCACGCCAATGCAGCGCTGCCGTCACTGCGTCACGCGATCTGTTCATTGCCACGAGGTGCCTCTATATTAGTACGCCACCTCGCAGCCTCACGCGATCTGTTCAAACCCGCTGTAAATCACTCTTTTGAATCTGAATCTATCTCCATGAGTAGTAATTCTGGCGAAATAGGGCCCCACAATCAAACCACTATATCACTCGTTCAGTACAACTTCTTGTTGTGTCAGTATATCACCATCACGCTGTCACTCCGTCTTTACTCCCCTTTCGGTCAGTCACTCCAAAGATATTATTCTTCACTCCCTCCATCGTCACTCTCACCGCCCCCTCCCGGTCATTATTGCACCTCAGTGTGTCAATCTGTCAGCGCTCCTTCAGGGCTAAAATACATAGCACAGTACCAACAGTAACGCGCAACTCAGGGCACATCGAACTTAGCAAGTAAATATGCACCCAATCAAAAACAAAAATATATAGACCATCATCCTGACTGACATGTCCCGTAAGTTGATGGTACGTGGGTGTTATCGGCAGATAAAAGCAGTTCCCGGCCGCTCACAGTCGGGGAACGGACACACGCAACCCAGGATGAGAACCAGGATTAGGTAGGCTGCAGGCAACGAGTCTGCAACGTGACAGTAAATCCCAACAGCTGAGGGGAGACTGGGATAACCCTAGATGTGGCCGCTCACATGTTGCCCCCGCTGTCATCCCCCGCAGCAACAGGTATATCACATTCCATACTGTTGGGGGGGGGGCGTGGGGAAGGATGACCTAATAGAGGAAAGACACAGTGGTCTGGACTCTGACAAGGAGTTTGCCTCTGTGACTCAGAGTGGAAGGGGAAGGGCGATAGGGGGAGGTCCATAAGACCGTAAGACATAGGAGCAGAATTGGGCCTTTCAGCCCATCGAGTGTGCGCCGTCATTCCATCATGGCTGATCCCGGATCCCACTCAACTCTACAATCGTTTGATGCTCTGACCGATTTGGAAACGATCACCTTCCGTGTTAAGTGAGCCGACGGACGTGGTCTCCACCGCAGTCTGTGGCAGAGCATTCCATAGACTGACTACTGTCTGGCACAAGTAAAACTTCCTTACATCTGTTCTAAAAGGTCGCCCGTTAATTTTGAGCTTGTGCCCTCTAATTCCAGATACCCTCACCATAGGAAACATGCTCTCCTACTTAATCGTTTCAACCTTCGTTAGGTTTCAATGAGATCCCCACGTATCCTTCTAAAAACTCCATTAAGCGCAGGCGTAAAGCTGCGAAGCGCTCCTCATGTGTTCATCCCATCATCATTCCCGGAGTCATCCTCGTTAGGGAAAGGGGCAAGAGGTTCTGGCCGAGAACAAGATTCCCGAATGGTATGCCCACTCCCGAGTATCAGGGTCAGGAATATCTCGGAACAAGTATTGAGCATTCTTAAGTGGGAGGGTCAACAGGCAGAAGTCGTAGGACGAGTAATGAGGTTCTGCATAGGGAGTTCAGAGAGTTAGGAGCTGAGTTAAAGGGCAGGATCTCCAGGGTCGTGTTCTCAGGATTTCTACTGTTATTGAGGCCCGAGCTAGGAAGATTGTGCAGTTCAACACGTGGCTAAGGAGTTGTTGGAGGAGGGAGAGCATAATATTGTTGGATCTTTGGGCCTTCTTCCATGGAAGGTGAAACCTGTATAGAAGATATGGTTTGCACCTGAGATGATGGTGGACTACTAGCCCGGTGCAAAATAAAATCTGTGAACGGTCGACCGTTTCGGTGTCACTTGGGCCATACCCGAACCCGGTGACAGGATATTTGACCGCAATGAAATAACGCTAGAGCGGTTGTAGCTGGGGGAAAAGAATGGCAGACGATCATAATAAGTGTATTGTTTCGGTCTGCACTGTGGAAGACTCTAGAAGAACGACACAAATTCCAGAGCGTCAGTGGCATAAGTGAGTGTAGGTGATACGTGGACACCAACAGCAGACGTTGTTTATGAAGCCGAAAGGGCAGAGGTTAGATCGCTCACTAGCAACAACTCGACTACAACCAAGGTTTGAGAAGACTCAGGAAGCATCAGCAATGATCTTTCAAGAATCACTAAATTACGCCATGGTTCAGAGGACCGGAGATTTGCAGGTGCCTCACCACTCCTTAAGGAGGGATGGAAGCAGAAGGGAGGAAGCCACGGGCCATTCAGCCCGTCTTCAGAGGGTGGCAAGATGCTGGTCTCCACCTTTACGGATGACGTGTTGGGGGCACTTTGAGGGGCCTGGTCAGGAAGGCCAACGTCATCATTGCTTAATTCAGCGGAGATCTTGCGTGATGAATCTGTTGGACCTCTGAAGAAATAACAGGCAGAATAGACGGATGAAGAATCAGTGGATGTTGTTTACTCCGTTTTTGCAGCCGTCCTTTGGCAAGGCGCCACACATCAGACAGCTTAACAAGGTAAGCGCCCGTGGTATTACAGGAAAGCTAGATCGATAGAGGACTGGGTGATTTATAGGAGGAAAAGAGTCGGAATAAAAGGAGTTAATTTTGTTGGCTGCTGCTGATAAACAGTGTTTCGAAGATGGCGGCAATGGAACCATTTATTTTCACGCTATATGTCAACGATTTCGATGAATGAATTCATGGTTTGTGGCCAGTCTTGCAGACAATAGATAGGTAAGGGGTCGGAGCAAGTAGTATTGGAGAAGCGGGGACTTTGCAGAAGGACTTAGAGAGATTGGGAGAATGGGCACAGAAATTGCGATTGGGATATGTAGTCTAGTAAAATGTATGGTCCAAGAAATTTAGGCGTAGCCTGTCTTCTTAACGAGAATTAAATTGAAAGATATTGTGCAGGTGGAGTTGGGAGTCCTTGTGCAAGTTTCCCTTACGATTAACTTGCTGACTGAATCGGTGGTAAGGGAGTCAAATACAACATTTGGACTTCATTTCGAGAGGACTAGAAAATAAGAACAATGCGTCTTGATGAGGTTTTTTCAGGCGTTGGCACGAAATCAATCGGAATATTATGGTAAGTTTTGGCTTCTTTATCTGAGAAAGGATGGCTGGTATTGGAAAGGGTCCAGAGGAGAGTGACGGGAAAGGAGTCCGATAATGAAAAGTTAATATATGAGGAGACTCTGGGCCTGTGTTCGTTGGAGCTTGGAATGAGGTGGTGGTGGTTCTCATTGAGAATAATGTCATAATGAAAGACCTAGATAGAGTGCATATGGACAGGATGTTTCTTGATGAGTATGTCTCGGACCAGACGGCACGGTCTCTGGAAAGCGGGAGGTATTGGGGCGATCCAATTAGAGCAGAGATGAAAAGGAATTTCGTTAGTCAGAGTTCAGCGGCACTCTGGAATTCACAGCTATAGGCAGGTGTAGATGGCAAGCCAGTGAATATATTTAAAGCAGAGGCTGATAGGTTCTTGGTTATTCGCGGCGTCATCTCTACGGCGCAAATGGCGGAGTATGGGGTTGGAAGCGATAATCAATCAGCCATGGTGGAATGGCGGAACTGACTAGATGGGACGAGCGGCCTGAATCTTCTTCTATGTTTTATGCTCTTACGGTCCTAAGTATTTCTCCGTGACATCTGTATCCTCACTGTGTCTCTGCATCAGTTCCACGCCTCAGTGTGACATTCCATTTTGCCCTACCCATCCCTCGGTCTCACCGTCTTCGTTATTCCTCAGGGGGGAGCTCATTCCGAAGTGGACCTCATTTATGCATCTAAGTCAATACTCCAATCAGTGAGATCTCCCTCATACTACCCACAATTCCTTCACGCCATCATTATTAACCCATAGTGATTACACCAGAGTCCTGTCAAACGCTGCGGTATATCACATCGTCCATTTGTAGGGCTCTCAGTACTATTAACTCTGGTGTTAAATGTTCAGGCTAACAAAACGGTTTCTCTGTATTGTTATAGTGAAATGGCTTCTCTATAATGTTACTTAATGCTGTAATGGGTTTCTGTAGCTGGAATTTTCGGGTTATAACTGTAGCTAAGAGGGGAACTACCCAATGGAGAATTGTTATGCTATCTTGTATCTGTGAGCTGAGCGGGATTTCACGGTCTTTTTCGGGAGGCGAGCGAGGAGGATGGACGTGTGAGGAGCGGGCTGCGGTTCCAGGGTAGCGGATACTGGACGTCGGCGGTTCGGACGGTGGCCGAAGGCTCGTAAGGCCGTTGTGGATGGAACCGGAGGCGTCAGTTCCATCATTAAAATATTATGTGCACATACTGATGAACTTACTGATTTGGCGCCTTCAGGTTATCTGTTTATACTAACCCATCACTAAGAAATAACTATAAAGTTGTAATTATTTACTCGCCTTTGGTGTATTGTCTGATATTTGTGTTGCGAGTGTGTACTGGGGGGGGGGGCGGGGGGTGCATCGTCTTTACACCGAAGAATCGAACTGTTGACGGGGTGACGGCGGTTCACCTGAGGCGAACCGGCGTAAACTGGGGCCACGGATGCTACACATTTTATCGGGAACTGTAAACATTTGCCATTTCTGCTCCGCAGTGTTCAGCTCCTAAATAGAACCGCTTACTGTGACTTTCCTTTATCGCTGCCGGGCACTGTGTCGCTGCAACAATACTCACCATAGGCCTTTCTCTTCGTCATTACTATCCCTCAATTTGTCTCTCCGTCCCGATAAACTCCCACCTACTCTCGCCATCATTAACATTTTATGTTTTACTACATCAGTAGAGCCCTTACTTTTCTAACCTAGCATGACTATCGCTCAGATTCATACATTCCCGCGCTGAGTACTTCAGTCATTACGCTGTTTGTTAACGTGGAAACAGAGAAACATAGAAAACCTACAGCACAATACAGGCCTTTCGGCCCACAATGCTGTGCCGAACATACACGTACTTTAGAAATGACCTAGTGTTACCCGTATCCTTCTACTTTCTGAGCTCCATGTGCATATCCAAGAGTCTCTTAAAAGACCCTATCGTATCTGCCTCCACCACCGTCGCCGGCAGCCCATTCCACGTACTCTCCACTCTCTCCAGTCAAAAACGTACCCCTGACATCTCCTTCGTACCTACTTCCAAGTACCTTCAAACTGTGCCCTCTTGTGTTAGCCATTTCAGGCCTGGGAAAAATCCGCAGACTATTCACACGATCAATACTCTCCATGAATGCTACCTATCAATCTCTCACTACAATAAGCCCACACAACGGGTCACTCCATCTCTGAAATCACTTCATCAGTAGTGCCATTCGCCATGTCTCTGCATCATTACTACCGCTCAGGTGTGTCACTCCATTCCTTAAACCCCTTTCACATCTACTACCCTAAATTTGTCAAACGATCCCTCTGATTATCTGTGCATCAGAGCTGCCACGGTGTGACTCATTTCATCAGATCTACCCACACCGTGTCTATAATGCGGTACCTTTCCGAGTGTTTCACTCTATCACAACAGCATACTCTGTCACTCAATGATCACCACCACGAGATGCGTCAGTCAATTGCTTCCCCTCACTCTGTCTTTCCATATCTATTACCACTCAGCGTTTTCCCCTTTATTTCCTACCGCTCGTCTGTCTCTTTCTCGATATTTACCCCCGTCTTTACTATCGCTTACTTTTTACCTACATACATACAAACCCCGGGCCTGACACTTCCATCAGCACCTTTCCTCACTGTGTCTCTGCATATTCACGGCCTCCTTGGCGCCACGCCATATTTCCTGCCGCTCAGTGTGTCGCTCCACCGGCTTTGCTCCTCAGCATGCCCATCCATATATCCTACCCCTCATGGAGACTATGCATACCTCATACCCCTTTCTGTCTATCTCAGTCTTCACTATCCCTTCCCTCCATCTCTGTAATTTCACTATCCCTCACTGTGTCTCTCCCTACTTGCTGCCCCACACTGTGTGTCTCCATATTTTATGCGACTCGGCATTTCCGTCCATATTTACGACTGCGCAGTCTACACCCTCAGTGTTTCCCTCCTTACTGTGTATCTACACATTTACAAACCCTGGTTCCGTCACTCCATCGGCACTGTTCATCACCATCTCTCTCTAAATAGCCGGCAGTTGGTAAGAGTTGGCTCCCACACTTCTGCCCCTCTGACCCTAAACACAGGTGCCCCTCAGGGCTGTTGACCTAAACCTCCTTTACTCTCTGTATACTCATGACTATGTCGTCACCCACAGCTCCAATGAGCTAATTAAATTTGCTGACGGGACTACAATGATTGGCTTAATCTCATATAATGACGAGGTAGCTTACAGAGACGACATCACAGTGGTATCAAGACAGCAACCTGTCCCTGAACATCGCAAAGCACAAAGGAGCTGGTTGTGGACTACAGAGGGGATACAGACAGGCTAGCCCCATTGTCATCAATGGATCTGGGGTTGAGAGGGTGAACACCATTAAGTTCCTCGGCATAAACTTCAGCGAGGATCTCACGTGGTCTCTCGATACCGGCGCCGGGACAGCTTCTTCCACGAGGCCATTAGACTGATCAATTCATGTTATGTTATGTTGGCTGTCCAGCTGAGCATACCATTTCTTATAAGTCAGTTTAAATTGCGCATTGTACATGTAGACCGAGACGTAACGTAATGATTTTACTCCTCGTGTATATGAAGGATTCAATTCAATCGAATTCAATTCAAATTTAATACAGCTCACTATGTCTCTGCAAATTTATACCACCATGGCATGAGTATTACCACTCCCGCTGTTTCGACATTCATACTACCCTTCAGCGTGTCCCTCCGTACTTACCCACCATTCAGTCTGTCCCTCCATATTTATTTCGGTTTATTTATCTCATACTTACCACCGCACACTGCGTCCCTACATATTTACTACACCTCAGCGTTTCCTTCCATATCTGCGACTATTCACCATACTTACTACAGCATACAGTTTAGTAACATATTTAGAAGGGTGCCTCTCAATATATACGTCCTCTCAATAGTTCCCTACATATTTACTATCCCTCAGAGTCTCCCCACATAACTACTAAACCTCGGTGTGTCCCTACAAACTTACTGCCCCTCGCTGTGTCTCTCCGTAGTTATTACCCCTCACTGTGCCTATACATATTTAATACCCCTCACTGTGGCACTCCATAGTAATTACCCTTCACTTTGTCTCTTCAAATTTATTACCACTCAGATTATCCTTCTATATTTACCACCCATCGAAGTATCCCTCCAAATTTATCATGCTTCAGACTGTCCCTCCATACTTCCCACCCCTTAGCAGATGTGTATCTACATCCTCACTGTTCCTCAGGGTGTCCATCTATATTGACTACCGCTTCGTGTGTTCATTTATATTGCCCACCCCTCAATGTGTCTCTCATTTAAATATAAATATAAGTATTTATATTTACTACCCCTCACTGTGTCTCTCCATATTTATTACTCCTCAGTGTATCTCTCCATAGTTATTCCCCCTCACTGTGACTCTCCAAATTTACTACAACACGATGTGTCAATTCATCGGTACCAAACCTCACCGTGTATTCACATGCTGTCGAGTCGTCTTCCTGGCCCTCAGAATTTACTACCCCTCAGAGAGTATCTCCGAATTTCATACTCCTCAGTGCCCCTCCATATTTCTTGCTTCTCACTGTCCTTCCATATTTACTATTCCTCAGCGTCTCCCTTTATATTCACTTTGTGTTCTCCCTTCAGTGTAGCTCTCAATATCTACCTCCGCTCAGTGTGCCTCTGCATAATTATTGTTTGTCACTGAGCCTCCCCCTCCATAATTACTATTGTGCTTCTCCATATTTTCCGAAAGTCTGCCTGTCCCGGCTGATTGGCCACCTCTTGCGGTAGTTATCTATATTAACTACACCTCTGCATGTCTGCCTATGTTTGCCACCCTTCTCTGTGTTTCTCATATTATCCCCCACCATGTTTCTCCAGATATACTACCCCTCAGCGTGCTACTTCAAATTCACTACCCCGCACTCTGTAACTACATCAGTACTACCCCTCACTCTGTCTCTCATTCATCATTGCACTTCAGTGTGTTAATCCGCCAGTACTACCCTCAAATTTCCTCTATATACGTATTTCCCTATATGTCAAAACTCTGTACTGACTCACGACATTACTCCATCATTGTCCCCTACAATCAACATTCTCTCATTTATTAAATATATGCACGGACTGACCATTGCTCTGGGCATGAAATATTTACACGAGCTGAAAACGTCGGTGCAATTTAAATGTTCTTTTAGTAATACACATTATGAATATTTGGAATACAAATCAAAAAATCAAAAATTCTTGACTTATTTATTAATTGAAGGGTGTAATGAAAATCTTTCACGTTTCGTAAAGTTGTTGGAGCCTGCCTTTACTACTGATCCACTGTTTATAAACGTTGAACAGATAAGCAACACGTCTTAAGACTCATTAGAACATCGAAAATGATCGACTGCTAGTCTACTTTTCGATTTACATTCGAGTGAATTCAGAAGACTGGAAATGTGAACTGTTCCAACCATGTCGACAAGAATCAACATTTCTGTAAATTCTGCTTTTCCGAGCACCCAATGAAGGTCAACTTATCAGTGAAGTTCTTAATTGAAGCAGTTTGGCTACTTGCCTGTATTTCTTGCATGGAACATATCATTTACAGCTTTGACAGAGTTAGACTTCATTCACGCTTTCTTGTTTCACACTTGATTAGTTCCAAGGGTTTAGATGGGGCAGAGTTTGTTAAATGTGTCCAGGATGGATTCCCGTCACAGTATGTTGACAGGCCGACTAGGGGAACGCCATACTAAATCTAGTATTAGATAACGAACCGGGTCAAGTCACAGATCTGTCAGTGGGTGAGCATCTGGGGGACAGTGATCACCGCTCCCAGACCTTTAGCATTATCATGGAAAAAGATAGAATCAGAGAGGATAGGAAAATTTTTAATTGGGGAAGGGCCAGTTATGAGGCTGTAAGGCTAGAACTTGTGGGTGTGAACTGAGATTATGTTTCTTCAGGGAAATGTACTATGGACATGTGGTCGATGTTTAAGGATCTCTTGCAGGATGTTAGGGATAAATTTGTCCTGGGGAGGATGATAAAGAATGGTAGGGTGAAGGAACCATGGGTGACAAGTGAAGTGGAAAATCTAGACAGGTGGAAGAAGGCAGCATACATGAGGTTTAGGAAGAAAGGATCAGATGGGTCTATTAAGGAATGTAAGGTAGCAAGAAATGAGCTTAAGAAGGGGCTGAGAAGAGCAAGAAGGGGGAATGAGAAGGCCTTGGCGAGTAGGGTAAAGTAAAACCCCAAGGCATTCTTCAATTATGTGAAGAACAAAAGGATGACAGGAGTGAAGGTAGGACCGATTAGAGATTAAAGTGGGAAGATATGCCTGAAGGCTGTGGAAGTGAGCGAGGTCCTCAAAGAATACTTCTCTTCGGTATTCACCACTGAGCAGCCCTCTCTGTCCCTTCATCATCTCAACCACTTACTGCGGCACCATATCAGAGCCACTCGTCAAGAAGTCTCTCAGTCTTTACTAATCGCCAGTGTGTTCTCCGTTATTTGTATTCGCCCGCGTCTCACTCCATCATGTGTCAATCCAAAATGTGTCAATACATCTGTAATTCAGGTCGTCACCTCACCGGCGTTACCCATCTGTTTATCACTCCATCTCTACTGCACCTCACTCCATCCCTCTGCCTTGTGGATTAGTTTCCTTTCCTTCCGCATTATGTCACTCCGTTGGATAATTCCTCAGGGTGTCTGTCGGTCAGATCTAACAATGCGTGACTCATTTCACCAGGTCTAGATTGCACTATGTAATACCTGCTCTGTCGAGCCTAAGTGTTTCACTTCTTGCAGTACCACACCACAGTTTCTTACATCATCAGTGGTAACCGACAGTGAGTCGGTGAATCAGTCCTACCTCACCGTGCCCCACGGAATGAATGCTACCTCTAACAGTGCCTTTCCATCGTACATACTTAACTTCACTTTACTTTATTGTCACCAAACAATTAATACTAGAGCGTACAATCATCACCGCGATATTTGAGTCTGCGCTTCGCTCTCCCTGGAGTACAAATCGAAGTAAATATAATAAAAATTTAAATTATAAATCATAATTAGAAAATAGAAAAGGGAAAGCAAGGTAGTGCAAGTCAGGTCTGGATATTTGGAAGGTACGGCCCAGATCCGGGTCAGGATCCGTTCAACAGTCTTATCACAGTTGGAAAGAAGCTGTTCCCAAATCTGGCCGTACGAATCTTCATGCTCCTGAACCTTCTCCCGGAGGGAAGTGGGACAAAAAGTGTGTTGGCTGGGTGGGTCGTGTCTTCGATTATCCTGGCAGCACTGCTCCGACAGCATGCGGTGTAAAGTGAGTCCAAGGACGGAAGATTGGTTTGTGTGATGTGCTGGGCTATGTTCACGATCTTCTGCAGCCTCTTCCGGTCTTGGACAGGACAACTTCCATACCGGGTTGTGAAGCACCCTAGAAGAATGCTTTCTACGGTGCACCTACAAAAATTAGTGAGTGTTTTAGGGGACAGGCCAAATTTCTTCAGCTTTCTCAGGAGGTAAATGCGCTGGTGGGCCTTCTTGGCAGTGGACTCTACTTGGTTAGACCAAGTCAGGTCATTTGTGATATTCACCTCGAGGAACTTTAAGCTTTTGACCTGTCGAACCTGCGCACCACCGATGTGATGGGGTTGTGCGGTCCGCTACTCCTTCTGAAGTCAACAACAAATTCCTTCGTCTTACTAAAGTTGAGAGATAGGTTATTGTCTTCGCACCGTGCCACCAGGTTCTTAATTTCCTCTCTGTACTCAGACTCATCATTACCCAAGATACGGCCAACAATTGTGGTGTCATCAGCAAACTTATATGTTGAGTTCGATGGAAACTTGGCTATACAATCATGGGTGTACAGCGAGTACAGCAGGGGGCCGAGTACACAGCCTTGTGGGGCACCGGTGCTCAGAGTGATTGTAGAGGGGAGCTTGCCCCCTTTTTTTACAGCCTGGGTCCTGTCTGTGAGGAAGTTGAAGATCCAGCTGTAGATCTGAGTGCTAAGACCCAGGTTCCGGAACCTAGGAATCAGTTTACGTACTGCCACATCATCAGCGCTACACAGCACTGTGACCCCTATCACAAATATTCACCAGGATGTTAAGCCATCATTACAAACGCCCAATCTTTCACCCCATAGCTATTGCCCCAGAGAGTGACAAACCCGTCTGTACTAACCCATCAGGTTTAACTCAACACTGCATCCGGTTTCACTTTCAGCGTGCTAGTCGATTGGTACTACTCCCAATTGAATTACACCGACCGTACTTCCACTACCGCAACTCTCCATCATTCGTACCATTCAGTGTGTACACTCTGTCAGTACTTGCTCGACGACGTGTGTATCTCCATCAGTACTAACCCTCCTTCTCTCCATCCATACCGTCCCTGTTTGTCACTCCAACACTGATAACCCTCTCTGTTTCTGAATTAGTCCCACCCGTCGGTGTCAGATTGTGTGCTGGCAGTGTCCGAACCAAAGTGCGGAGGAACAGACAGACTCCAATGTCGAGACGCCGACTCGCGTTCGTTCACTAGAATTCCGACAGAACATCTATGGCTCCGCCGAGTGAGTGAGACCGCGAGACGTAACATTCTCAAACTAGGACCCGGCGATTGGAGCTAATCGGACGTCCGCTTCAAAACTGCAAGTGACACGAAATCCTCCTGCCTATCCAAATTAAACGGAACAAGTTTAAACAGAAGGCACCGGAAGAGCTAATTACAAAAAAAAGCGAGTTCCTCGAGAGAAAAACACGCACACACACACACACAAATATACATGCACACACACAGAAACACAGAAATACACACCCACACACACACACACAGAAATATACATGCACACACACAGAAACACAGAAATACACACACACACACAGAAATATACATGCACACACACAGAAACACAGAAATACACACACACACACACACAGAGAAATATACATGCACACACACAGAAACACAGAAATACACACACACAGAAATATACATGCACACACACAGAAACACAGAAATACACACACACACACACACACAGAAATATACATGCACACACACAGAAACACAGAAATACACACACACACACACACAGAAATATACATGCACACACACAGAAACACAAAAATACACACACACACACACACACAGAGAAACACAGAAATACAGACACACACACACACACACACACACACACACACACACACACACACACACACACACACACACACACACACACACAGAGGACTATAAATAATTACTATCACTCCTTAAACAACAATTCACCAACAATCCTCTACTGCTCCAGGCACAAGCTCGAAGAGCTCATCACACGTTAGTACCCTTCAGTCCCTTGCACCATCAGTATTCCATCACAGGGAGTCACGTCATCAGTTCCAAACCTACGGTGCATTACCCAATTATATATATATACAACTGAAATCATCCATCCAACAGTTTTCAATGTGTCGTTTAATCATTACTGCCCGTCAGCGTGTCGCTTCACCATTACTAGTTCTCTGCGTCGATTGCTATTCCATCAGTCGTGCATTTCGCTGTACCTACCCAGTTCTAACAGCCATCTGTGATTCTATCATTTTGTGACAGGGTGTAACACTGCTTCACTACCACACCACGGCGTGTGGCTGCAGCAATTCCCTCGCAAAGCTAGCCAATCCATCAGTCCTATCCGTTATTTCTCACTCTATCAGTACTGTATATCACTATATCATCCCGTGTATATCACTGCATCAGTCCCACCTCAGCTTTTCACACCGCCAGGGTGTATCACCTCCTCATTTCTAACGCTGAGTATAATTCCACCAGTACTAAACCTAAATGCCTCCCTCGAGTGGGATGACCTCTCTCGGTGTCTCTTTATCATTCCTACCATCGGTCTGTCAGTAATACCCCCGTGACGTTTATCGTTTATGTATTATCACTACCTCACAGATTGACACTTCATCAATATTCTCTCTCTCTCTCTCTCTCTCTCTCTCTCTCTCTCTCTCTCTCTCTCTCTCTCTCTCTCTCTCTCTCTCTCTCTCTCTCTCTCTCTCTCTCTCTCTCTCTCTCTCTCTCTCTCTCCATCTTTACCGACCCTACCAGTGTCACTCCATCAGACCATCACTCACAGTTCCTCTTCATCATTGCTGCTCCTCAGTGCGTTACTCAATGAGTGCTACTTTTCATCGTGTCTCTTCATTATTGCCTCCCCTCACTGTGTCACTCCAATAGTTTTACCCCTCACTCCCCCTCATTTATTACCCCTCAGATTCTCAGTCCATGAGAGTTATTCTCCACTTCGCCTCCCGGTTATTACTGTCCGTCAGTGTCTTCTCCATCAGCTGTGCACATTAGTCTACCATTTCATCACTGTCCACCATGACTCCGTCTACACTAGCGCACATTCCAATAGACTATCCTTGTGGTTGTTCCTCAATCAAACCATCCACTTGCGACTTACTTCCGTAGCACTGCACCACGGCGTATAACGCCATGGCACTACCTCTCGGATTTCAGTCTGTCAAGACGGAACTTACAGTCTGTCACTCCATCATTGCAAACAAGTACAATCATCCGCGTCCGCCACTTCCGCCGGCAGCTCGTACAGCTCTCTCAGCACCCTCTGAGTGAGGTTCCCCCACGTGACCCTCTTGAACCTTTCAACTGTCACCCTTAACCCATGATCTACATCACAGGGAGTACCATTTTTCAGCACTAAAACTCTTCGACTGGCTCTAGCAGAACTACACCTCTCTGTATCACTACAAACGTATTACGCATCTGTGTCTCACTCGATTATTATTACACCGCCCGTGTTCCACTATCTTAGTATGACACAGTGTGTCACGCCATCGGTGCCACGGCAACTGCGTCACTCATCAGACCGCGCTCACATTGTTTCACGCCACAAGGTGCCGCTGCATTAATCGGTCACCTCAGTATTAAAACTCATATATCATTCTCGCAGGAGGAACCACGGCGTGGCGCTCAATTGCTTCTAACCCTGAGTGCATAATTCTCTCTCTACCACCCCGCGGCCATTTCGTCGCTCGTCGACAGTACCACTCACCGGGTCACTCCCCCATCAATGCGGCACATTGTGGCACTCCATCAGTCCTCGAAACGTCTGGTCAGAATTACTGTTCCCTTAGTTTGTCATTCGGTCAGAATCGTCCCTCACTGTGTCTACCCGTTCGTGTGTACTCCATTAATATTCGATGGCCGCAGTAGTGTTACCCCTAGTGTTAGACACCAACAGGATCAGAATCAGGTCTTATTATCATCCCCAGGTGCCGTGTTATTCCATGCATAATTTTGAGGGGGAAACGGTGCATCACACCGGCGGCGCTGTCCAGCACGGCTGAAACACACTGCACTGCCCATCTGTGATTCTCCTCATTATTACCGCTCCAATTCTGACTCCATCAATGCCACCCTTCAGTATCTCACTCCAACAGCGCCCCACCTCAGGGCATCACTCGATCAGAGTCTCCCTTTGTGCCATTCTGCATCAGTGCACCTAGGTTCGGTCTCACCCTCCCATAGTATCATCAGTCGGTCGGTCATTAGGTCTGGATGAACCCACGGGGCTTCTGTCCGTCAGTTTTAGCCCTAAGTGTAGGATTCCATGACGACTGGCCGGGAACGTGTTATTATATCTGCACACCTTCTTGTCTCTCTCCGTCAATACGGACTATGATCATTTCACTCCATCACTGTTACCCTTCAGACGTCTGGTCCATCACTGCTATTCCTCAGTTATTTCCCTCCGATTCGACAGCACACCGCATCACTCCGTTACTGGGTCGTCCCGATGGAATTGGCGAGACCGTGGTAGTGCCATTCTTCCGTGGCTGCAAACGTCTCATGGAGAGAACAGGCATCATTCCATTAGTTTCACCCCTAAGTCACCTTGGAGTCGACGGACGCTTTACTTAATGGTCTTGCTGTATGACACAGAAAAGGCTGGGGACATTTATCCTACCCGCAGGGGTGCCACGCCATCAACATTACCCCTCACTGCCCCCTCCGTCTTTACTGACCCTAAGATTATCACTCCAGCCGAACCTCTCCGACTGATTTCCCCATCCATTCTACCACTCAGGGTGTCCCTCCGTCAGTGTTACACAGCGCCTTGCCTGTCCTGCAGTTTGTCGCCCTACCAGTACCTCCCCTGCCTGCGTAACTCCATTGGCACTCCCACACGCCACGTCACTCCATCCGAGCTACTTTCCGAGTATCAGTGCGCTGTCACTCCATCAGTTGCTGCCTCCGGTGTATCACGCAAAGCCTCCGAGATTGATTCCAGGAATGAAAGGGTTAAAGTATAAGGAACGCCCGGCACCTCTTGGGCTGCATTTCCAGGAGAATGAGGGGTGATCTCATAGAAACATTCCGAATGCCAGAAGGCCTGAATAGATTAGATATGGCAATTTTATTTTCCCCACGGTAGGGGATTCTAGGACAAGAGGGCACGACTTCAGGATTGAAGGACGTCTATTCAGAATAGAGAGACGGACAAATTAGTTTCGTCAGAGGGTGCTAAGTCTGTGGAATTTCTTGCCGCGACCGGCTGCAGAGGTCAAGTCAGTGGGTGCATTTAAGACAGAGATAGATAGGATTTTGATTAGCCAGGGCATCAAAGGGTATAGGGAAAAGGCGGGGGAGTGGGGGTGACTGGAAGAATAGGAGCAGCCCCAGGATTGAATGGTGGGGCAAGCTCGATGGACCGAATGGCCTACTTCTGCTCCAATATCATAAGGTCTTATGGTCTTATGGAATTATGTCATTCCATCTGTACTGCACGATTCTCCTGCACTTCATCATTCATTTCCTTCCGTGGGAAATACTGTCAACACCATCTCCCACTATGTGTTTCCGTCATGAGTGCTCTGACTGTCACTACATCAGTAACGCTGCACAGCCTGCCCATCCGTTACTGCTAGCCCTGAGTGCGTTATCCTGTCAGTACTACACCTTGGCCTCACAGTTCTCCCGATATTCTCCACCGCATCGGTACTAGAACTGCAGTTTATAAGCCGCTCAGCACCATACCACAGTGTATCACCCCTTTAGTGCCATGGCTCAGGGTTTCACTCCGGGTGTACGTCAAGATGGACTCCCTCCGTCTGTGCTCACGTTCAGCATTCTGTTGGGTCCCGCAAGTCCCAGCAACGTCAATGTTATCCCCTTCGGCCTCATTCCATCGGTACTACACCACGAATTATTGCAGCCGTTCTGTGACCGTGCAGCCACCCTCTCAATGCCTTCGAAAAATCTTCTTATTTATGTACGTTTGTTCATTTAGAGACCGGGGCAGATCCCTCCGCAGCAAGGAGTCGTGATGAGCAGCAACCCATCTATTTAACACTGACCTGAGGCCCTCAGCTAGTCAGGGTCACCCATGGACATTGCGTCCACGTGATACCCGAGCCAGGGCAGCATGGTATGAAGAGCAAGTTCGTGACCACGCAGCAGGGTGATCCTCTCCACGCAGCTGGTGAATCCAAAGAGGAACAGCTAAGGCCGGTACCGCTTTGCTCCTGAATTGCAAGAGTTGCCATTCAGTGGTGTACTCAGCGCAGGACTGCCTTCGGGACCGCAGCTCCGTACTTTTCCTTGGGGTATCCTCCCGAATCCTACTGCCATGAGTACGAATAATCGCAAAGCAGTGGAGATCAGTTTTCCCATCTCAGGGGGGTTTCCTCCCGAAGCCTTCCCCTATGAGCAGACCAGCGGAGAACAGTTTTCCACCACCGAGATGAGTCGTTAACCACGGATACCCACACCCATCTGCCCAAGCGACTCGTTATCTGGTTCCGGTAAGCCGGTTCGTTCCCCTTCTTCGGTCAACAGAAACAGTTCGGCTGGGATTAGTCGCTAGGCTAATCAAGTGAAGGCCAGGAAGATGTCAGAGGAATTCAAACTGTGATCTCGGACGCGCCGAGCTGTAATGGCGGCATGCTAACCCCAGAAAATGTTGAGGCCCCAGTGAGATCCGAACTCACGGCCCCTGGTTTACAAGACCAGTGCTCTAACCCCTAAGCTATGGAGCCTCGTACGCCTGCTCCGCCACTGGGAGCATTTAGTACATGGTAGGAGCTTATCCCCACTACGACCTCCGGCGTTAATAACCTTATAACACAGGGCAATATACAATAATGACTTGGCCTACTCGCCTGCACGTCTTGGGAATGCAGGAGGAAAACGGGAAAATATGCACTCTCCCTGAAGGCTTTGCTGGAATTCAAACTGCGATTTCGGACGCGCCGAGCTGTCATAGAGGCATGTAAACCCCAGAAAATGTTGAGGCCCCAGTGAGATTCGAACTCACGGCCCCTGGTTTACAAGACCAGTGCTCTAACCCCTGAGCTATGGAGCCCTCGTTCGCCCGCTCCGCCATCTGAATGGATGATGAACCCGCGAAGATTTCTTTCTTAGCACTGTTCTATTGCAATTTTAGCTTATTAGTTATTGCACAATACTGACGCCCAAAACAAATTTCATAACATATGTCATATGCAATATTCCGATTCTGATTCGCCAGCTGTACTACGTCACAGCCTGCACCCCATGAGTGATATCCTCGGTACCTCACCCTGAAACACTCACCCACAGTGAGTCACTCCAGCTCCACTATCCTTCAGTGCCCGCTCAATCAGTACTGCACGGTACCACCCTGTTGGTTCCTACACACTGTCTATTACTACAGTGATAACGAGTCGCTTGGGCAGATGCGCACTGTCATTAGTCCCCCAAAACATGTCCTTCCGTTCGTTACCGACTCTCCTTACTCAAAAACGTCTAATTCCATGAGCAACACACCTCAATGTGACTCGCACGTCTAATTCCATGAGCAACACACCTCAATGTGACTCGCCATCACTACCTCCACTCATTGCTTTTCTCATCATTACTACCAATCGGTGTGTTTCGAAGTACTTGTGACGTAAGAAGTTAAAGTTAATCCTTATCTCACAATATAACTGCGTTAAGGACGACGACACGGCGTACAACGTCAACAAGGTTCAATTTAAATGTATAGTAGTAGCAGTAGGCAGCCTTAATCCCATGGGATTATGTGTTTGAACCTCTGGAAGAGTGTGGCATCTCCAGGGAACAAGACCGGGCGGGAAGATTTGAAGAAGCGGCCGTTGTCTATGCGGGTTACCAGTGTGCACGTCATGGCTCAAACCCATGATGGTGTCGGAGGGGGACAGTGTTCCAAATAGTGTGCTACAATTAGCGTGCATTTCTAACAGCCTCCGGCAATGCAGTCCAACTCTTGGGCTTCACATGTGGCTCATCTCAAGACCCGGGGAAACTATTTCTACTGACAGAAGAGTGAGCAAATGCGGAACACTGGCGCCTCAAACCCAGCTGCTTAGTGTCGGTGGGCCTCGTCAGCGTTGGACAGCAGCCTACCCAGGGGAAGGAAAGCTCTGATTTTAAACCTCCGCCCTCTGGCTGTCATACCCACCCATGGGAAAGGCTTCGGAAGTAAACCCAGAGGAAAAAATCCAGAGCCGAGGTCCCTAAGGCAGTTTGATGTTGTTTACAATTTAACCCTGGCAACCTCTGCGCTGTATCGGCGCATGCCCCTCCGTTGGACAACATCAGTGACGTGGAGACGGGTAACCCGGATGGACAACACCCGATTCTTCAAATCTTCCCACACAGACTTGCGACCTGGAGATGCCACATACCACCAGAGGCGGAAACCCATAATGCCCTGAGATTGACGGCTGCCTCCTGCTCATCCTAACACTACTAATACTACAGTACATTCAAGTTAAAAGTTGTTGACGTGATACAGCGTGGCGTCGTCCTTCCTGCGGTTATAGTGTGATATAAAGATAAACGTTACTTACATTTGTCACAAGTACTTCGAAACACACTTAGAGGCAGTAATAATCAGAAGAAAACAGTGAGTGGAGGTAGTGATAGTGAGGCACAATCAGTTGTCTTGCTAATGGAATGATACGATTTGGAGTCAGGAGAGTTGGTACGAACGGAAGAACATGTTTAGGGGGACTAATGCAGTAATACTGTGGCAGCGCCAAAAAGATGGTACCATGCTATACTGTTAGGTGGGGCACTGAAGGATAGTGTACCTGAAGTGAATCACTGCGTGCGTGTTCCAGGGTGAGACACCGAGGATTGCATTCATGTAGTGACAAGCTGTGACGTAGTATTCTGGTAAGTCAGAATAGGAAAGAAGTGTAACAAGACTGGGATATGTTACGAAATCTGTTTTGCGCATCGGTATACAGCAGTAAATAATGAGCTAAATTGCATTGGACCTTTTAAACAACTAGTTTAAGGAAAGAAGTCTTTGCGGGTTCATCGACCAATCAGATGGCGGAGGGGGCGAAGAACACTCCGTAGCTCAAGGGTTAGAGCACTGGCCTTGTAAACCAGGGGTCGTGAGTTCCAATCTCAACACACGGATCGTCCGAGATGGCTTCAGGTAACCTCTGACAACAACGTCCACCTCCTGGCATTCACTCTGGGATAAGCTACTAAGCCTGGCGGATCTGTGCCTACTGATTGAAAAAGTGGAAAAAGGGCGACTCCTTGCTGCGGAGGGACCTGCCCCGGGCTTCGTCTCTGAATAAGTAAATATAATTGTATAAGGAGCTCTTCGTAAAACATCGAGCGGGTATCTACACAATCACAGAACGGTTTCAATAATTTGTGGTGTAGTTCTGATAGTGTGAGGAGAAACTGATAGTACTGATGTTCCAACACACCCTGGGACTTCCGGCACCCATAATGGTTCCTGGCTGTAAGTTCATGGACGGCAGCTATAAGAGCGAAATTTACAGCCGCCTGATTCCGATCGTTTCTATTCAGCTGTTGAACTGTTGCTCCGAGGGCTAACATTTGCTCCTCCAGCTGAGAATTGTCTTGTCGAAAAGATACTATGTGCCGCATTACTTCAGTCACTTCCCCAAAAACTGATACGATGGACGGTAACTCCCTCCCTACCTGACCAGTAAATCCTCTCTGCTGGGTCTACTTTCGGTGGTCGAGACTTGGCGTCAAAATGTTCGGATATGGTCCAAGTGCATGGAGACAGACCCTGAAGCGGGCCGGCTGTCTTTCATGAGGACTACTGTAGAACTTAAATGAAAAGAAAAAATATAGATGCTAATTCAACGGCACCATTGACGAGAACTCGCAAACTGAATGTCACATGCCAACCCAGTTGCTGGAAGCAATGACAACACTTCAAATGAAAGCCGCTACTTTACAGACTTTGGTGTAACAGTAATCTCATTCCGGAGCTAAAGTGAGGAGAGGCCGAGAGGGTAACGTTGCTCTACTTTGGGTCAGGTCTCAAGGAGAATACAAGGAAAAGGAGGGAGTTAAATACCGACATAATGGAGGGTAAATAACCGGAACCTGCACCACTACTGAACCTATTCCGCAGACAGCCTGCGGAGGAGCATAGACCCTGCAGCAGAATCTGTGGTTGTGACAGCAGGAAGATGCACCTTTGATGGAAGGCATCGGAACAGTGCAGTAGATCATCAGCTAAAATTGCATCAGAACAGTGCAAAGAAAGAAGACTTCGCGTGTTTATCTTCCATTTAGATGGCGGATGGGCGAAAAGGGCGCCATAGCTCAGGGGTTACAGCACTGGTCTTGTAAACCAGGGGCCGTGAGTTCGAATCTCACTGGGGCCTCAACATTTTCACAGATTAACATGCCGCTATTAAATATCGGCGTGTCCGAGTGCGCAGTACATTCGCTGCAGACCAGAGTCTGCAGCGAGTCGGCATATTTTCGCCATTTGTGCGTGGGTTTTCTCCCGCATTCCAAAGACATGTTGGCGTGTAGGCCAACCTCATTCTATATTGTACTGTTGTATATTACTTAAAGTTGCTGGGATCCGCTCCCACTATATAACCATATAACAATTACAGCACAGAAACAGGCCATCTCGGCCCTTCCAGTCTGTGCCGAACGGTTACTCTCACCTAGTCCCACCGACCTGCCCTCAGCCCATAACCCTCAATTCGCTTCCTGTCCATATACCTATCCAATTTTACATTAAATGATAATATCGAAACTAAAATGCTTAGTTACCATCTTTTTTACAATACAAGTCTGTCCTCTTATATCTTGCGATCTAAAGTCAGCGCCCGAACAGGGACTTGAACCCTGGACCCTCAGATTAAAAGTCTGATGCTCTACCGACTGAGCTATCCGGGCTCTACAAACAACGCACACACACAAAATGCTGGTAGAACACAGCAGGCCAGGCAGCATCTATAGGGAGAAGCGCTGTCGACATTTCGGGCCGAGACCCTTCGTACTCTTCTCCCTATAGATGTTGCCTGGCCTGCTGTGTTCTACCAGCATTTTGTGTGTGTTGTTGTTTGAATTTCCAGAATCTGCAGATTTCCTCTTCAGGGCTGTACTAATCAGGGTTATATATTCAATGCTCCCAGTAGCTTCAAGGAGCCTCTGACAACGGAGAGGGTGCCTCATGGGAATATGTTGAGTGTTCTTGGCCTTTTCTCCTTGGAGCGACGGAAGATCTGAAGTGACCTGATACAGGTGTATAAGATGATGAGAGACATTGATCGTGTGGGTAGTTAGAGGCCTTTTCCTACGGCTGAAAAGGCTAACATGAGGGGTCATAGTTTTAAGCTGCTTGGAAGTAGCTTCAGAGGAGATATCAGAGGTAATTTTTTTTTTAAGCAGAAGAGTTTTGAGTGTGTGGAATGGGCTGCCAGCGGCGGCGGTGGAGCCGGATACGGTAGGGTATTTTAAGAGCCTCCTGGATAAGTACATGGAGCTCAGGAAATAGAGGGTTATGTGTAACTCTGGGTAATTTCAGAAGTAAATACATGTTTGGCATAGCATTGTGGGCCGAAGGATCAGTATTATGCTGTAGGTTTTCTATGTTTTTCTATGTTGCTACCTGTAACGTGCTCCAACTTGCGTGCATTTCTAACAGCCTCAGGCAATCAAGTCCAACTTTTGGATTTCACGTGTGGCTCATCACTGGACCCTTACAAACTGTTACTACTGACAAGAAAGTGAGTAAATGCGGAACACTGGCGCCTCAAACCTAGTTGCTTCGGGTGGTGGGTCTCGTCAGCGTTGGACAGCGGCCCGGCTTGGAGAAGGACAGCTCCGAATTTAAAGCTACGCCCCCTGGCGGTCATACCCACCCATGGGAATGGATTCGGGAGCAAACCACTGAGTTTGGACAACATCAGTGACGTGCAGAGGGGTGAGCCGCATGGACAACACCCGATTCTTCAAATCTTCCCAACAAGATTAGCGACCTGGTGATGCCACAGACCACAAGAAGCGGAAACCCATAATCCCCTGGTATTGTCGGCTGCCTCCCACTGCTCCGACCACTACTAATTCAAAAGTACTTTGAATTTAAAAGTTGTTGACGTGATACGGCGTGGCGTCGTCCTGAGTGCGGTTATAATGTGATATAAAGACAAACGTTACGCACATTTGTCACAAGTGTTTAGAAACACACACAGAGGCAGCAATAATGAGAAAAACAGTGAGCGGAGGTAGTGATGGTGAGACACGATCAGTTGTCTTGCTAATGGAATGATACCATTTGGAGTAAGGAGAGTTGGTACGAACGGAAGAACATGTTTAGGGGGTCTAATGCAGTAATAGTGTGGGAGCGCCAATGAGATGATACAGTGCTGTACTGATGAGTGGGTCACTGATCGATAGAGCACCTGGAGTGAATCACTATGCGTGCGTGTCCCAGGGTGAGACACCGAGGATAGCACTCATGTAGTGACAAGCTGTGACGTAGAACTTCTGGTAAGTCAGAATAGGAAAGAAGTGTGACCAGATTGGGATATGTTACGAAATCTGTTTTGCGCATCAGTATACAGCAATAAATTATAAGCTAAATTGCATTAGAACTTTTAAACAACTAGTGCAAGGAAAGAAGTCTTCGCGGGTTCATCGTCCAGTCAGACAACGGAGGGGGCGAAGAACACTCCGTAGCTCAATGGTTAGAGCACTGGCCTTGTAAACCAGGAGTCGTGTGTTCGAATCGCAACACACGGATCGTCCGAGATGGCTTCAGGTAACCTCTGACAACAACGTCCACCTCCTGGCATTCACTCTGGGATAAGCTACTAAGCCTGGCGGATCTGTGTCTACTTTTTGAAAAAGTGGAAAAAGGGCGACTCCTTGCTGCGGAGGGACCTGTCTCGGGCTTCGTCTCTGAATAAGTAAATATAATTGTATAAGGAGCTCTTCGTGAAACATCGAGCGGGTATCTACACAATCACAGAACGGTTTCAATAATTTGTGGTGTAGTTCTGATGGTGTCAGGAGAAAGGGATAGTACTGATGTTCCAACACACCCTGGGACTTCCGGCACCCATAATGGTTCCTGGCTGTAAGTTCATGGACGGCAGCTATAAGAGCGAAACTTACAGCCGCCTGATTCCGATCGTTTCTATTCAGCTGTTCAACTGTTGCTCCAAGGGTTGACATTTGCTCCTCCAGCTGAGAATTGGCTTGTCGAAAAGAGGCTATGTGCCGCATTGATTCAGTCACTTTCCCAAAAACTGATACGATGGACGGTAACTCCCTCCCTACCTGACCAATAAATCTCAGAGACAAGGTCAACCCTCTATGCTGGGTCTACTTTCGGTGGTCGAGACTTGGTGTCCAAATGTTCGGATATGGCCCAAGGGCATGGAGACAGACCCTGCAGCGGGCCGGCTGTCTTTAATGAGGACTACTGTAGAACTTAAATGAAAAGAAAAATCACAGATGCTAATTCAACAGGGCCATTGACTAGAACTCGCAAACTGAATGTCACATGCCAACACTGTCGCTGGAAGCAATAACAACATTTCAAATGAAAGACGCTCCTTTAGAGCATCTGACGTAACAGTAATCTCATTCCCGAACAAAGATGAGTGGAGGCCGAGAGGGCAACGTTGCTCGGCTTTGGGACAAGTCACAAGGAGAATACAAGGAAAAGGCGGGAGTTAAATACCGACATAATGGAGAGTAAATAACCGGAACCTGCGCCATTACTGAACCTATTCCGCAGACAGCCTGCGGAGGAGCGTAGACCCTGCAGCAGAATCTGTGGTTGTAACAGCAGGAAGGTTCACCTCTGACGGAAAGCATCAGTATAGTGCAGTAGATAATCAGCTAAAATTGCATCAGAACAGTGCAAAGAAAGAAGACTTCGCGGGTTCATCTTCCATTCAGATGGCGGAGGGGGCGAAGGGGGCTCCATAGCTCAGGGGTTAGAGCACTGGTCTTGTAAACCAGGGGTCGTGAGTTCGAATCTCACTGGGGCCTGAACATTTTCATGGGCTAGAATGCCGCCATTAAATATCGGCGCGTCCGAGAGCGCAGTCCATTTCCACCATAATCTGCAGCGAGTCGACATATTTTCGCCGTTTGTGCGTGGGTTTTCTCCCGCATTCCAAAGACATGTTGGCGTGTAGGCCAACCTCATTCTATATTGTCCTGTGGTATATTACTTAAAGTTGTTGGGATCAGCTCCCACTATATAACCATATCACAATTACAGCACAGAAAGAGGCCATCTCCAGTCTGTGCCGACCGCTTACTCTCACCTAGTCCCACCGACCTGCCCTCGGCCCATAAACCTCCATTCGGTTTCGGTTCCTGTCCATATACCGATACAATTTTACTTTAAATGACAATATCGAAATTTAAATGGTTAATTAGCATATTTTTAACAAAACAAATCTGTCCTCTTGTATCTTGCGATCCAAAATCAGCGCCCGAACAGGGACTTGAACCCTGGACCCTCAGATTAAAAGTCTGATGCTCTACCGACTGAGCTATCCGGGCTCTACTAACGACACACACACACAAAATGCTGGTAGAACACAGCAGGCCAGGCAGCATCTATAGGGAGAAGCGCTGTAGACATTTCGGGCCGAGATCCTTCGTCCTCTTCTCCCTATAGATGCTGCCTGGCCTGCTGTGTTCCACCAGCATTTTGGGTGTGCTGTTGTTTGAATTTCCAGCATCTTCAGATTTCCTCTTGAGAGATCTACTAATCAGGGTTATATATTCAATGCTCCCTGTAGCTTCAAGTAACCTCTGACTACGGACAGGACTCATGTATTTTAAGAGCCTTCTGGATAAGCACATGGAGCTCAGGAAATTTAACACTTTCACGGGTTAACATGCCGCCATTAAATATCGGCGCGACCGAGAGCGCAGTTCATTTCCACCCTAGTCTGCAGCGAGTCGGCATATTTTCGCCGATTGTGCGTATGTTTTCTCATTCTGATTCCAATGCTGACGTGTAGGCCAGCCTCATTCAATATTGTCCGGTGGTATATTACTTAAAGTTGTTGGGATCAGCTCCCACTATATAAGCATATAAAAATTACAGCACAGAAAGAGGCCATCTCGGCCCTTCCAGTCTGTGCCGAACGCTTACTCTGACCTAGTCCCACCGATCTGCCCTCAGTCCATAACCCTCCATTCCTTTCCAGTCCTTCTACTTATACAATTTCAGTTTAAATGAGAAAATCGAAACTAAAATGGCGAATGGTAGGTTAATTAGCATATTTTTAACAATACAAGGCTGTCCTCTTGTATTTTGTGATAAAAAGTCAGCGCCCGAACGGGGACTTGAACTCTGGACTCTCAGATTAAAAGTCTGATGCTCTACCGAATGAGCTATACGGGCTCTACTAATTAGGGCTATGTATCAAATGCTGCTGGTAACGTCAAGTAGCTTTTGACAATGGAGAAGGAGCCTCATGAGAATATGCTGAGTGAACTTGGCCTTTTCTCCCTAGAGTGGTGACCTGATAGAGGAGTATAAGATGATGAGAGGCATTGATCCTCTGGGTAGTCAGAGGCTTTTTCCTACGGCTCAAATGGCTAACATGAGAGGACATAGTTTTAAGCTGCTTGGGAGTAGCTTCACAGGAGATCTCAGGGCAGTTTTTTTCGTCAGAGGGTCCTCAGTGCGTGCAATCGGCAGCCAGCATCGGCGGTGCAGCTGGATACAGTACGGTATTTTCACAGGCTCCTGGATAGGTACTTGGAGCTCAGAAAATGCAGTCTTATGGGTATCTCTGGCTAATATCTGAATGAAATGCATGTTCAAAATAGCATTGTGGGCCGAAGAACCAGTATTATGCTGCAGGTTTTCTGTGTTTTTCCATGTCGCTACCTATAACGTGCTCCACATTGCGGGAATTTCTAACAGACTCCGGCAATCAAGTGCAACCCTTGGGCTTCACGTGTGGCTCAGCTACTGGACCCGGAGAAACTGCTTCTACTAACAAGAAAGTGAGTAAATGCGGAACACTGGCGCCTCAAACCTAGTTGCTTCGGGTGGTGGGTCTCGTCAGCGTTGGACAGCGGCCCGCAGAAAAGAAGGAAAGCTCCGATTTTAAAGCTCCGCCCCCTGGCGGTCATACCCACCCATGGGAATGGCTTCGGGTGCAAACCACTGAGTTTGGACAACATCAGTGACGTGGAGCGGGGTACGCCGCATGAACAACACCCGATTCTTCAAATCTTCCCAACAGGATTTGCGACCTGGAGATGCCACAGACCAGAAGAGGCGGAAACCCATAATCCCCTGGGATTGTCGGCTGCCTCCTACTCCTCCTACCACTACTAATACATTGAAAGTAGAAGTTGTTGACGTGATACGGCGTGGCATCGTCTTTAGTGCGATGATATTGTGAGATAAAGTAAATGGTTACCTACATTTGTCACATATGCTTCGAAACACACTCAGAGGCAGTAATAATGAGAAAAAAAACTGTGAGCGGAGGTAGTGATGGTGAGACACAATCAGTTGACTTGCTAATGGAATGATGCGATTTGGAGTCAGGAGAGTTGGTACGAACGGAAGAACATGCTTAGGGGGACTAACGGAGTAATAGAGTGGGAGCGCCAATAAGATGGTCCCGTGCTGTACTGATAAGTGGGGCACTGAAGGACAGTGTACCCGGAGTGAATCACTATGCGTGCGTGTTCCAGGGTGAGACACCGAGGATTGCATTCATGTAGTGACAAGCTGTGACGTAGTGCTTCTGGTAAGTCAGAATAGGAAAGAGGTGTAATGTGACTGGGATATGTTATGAAATTTGATTTCCTGATCAGTATACTGAAATAAATAATAAGCTAAATTGCATTGGAACATTTAAACAACAGAGTGGGTTAGTGATGGGGAGACCAACAAAAGCATAGTAGTAATAGAATTAGACGTTTTGGAGTAAAACCGACGGAATAAGACGGCGGCGGGCGGTGGTGCTGTTCTTCAGATAGTAATTATACGTGGAGAGGTGGTACAACGGGAAAACATGTTTAGGGGGTCTAATGCAGTGCCACTGTGTGTGGAAGCACCAACAGGGTTGGACCGTGCTGCACTGATGAGTGGGGCATTGAAGGATATTGCAGCTGGAGGGAATCACTGTGGGACTCGACAGTGAGAAACCGAGTATAGCAGTCATGACGTGCAATCTGTGACGTAGTGATGCTACTCAATCAGAATCGCAATGGGGTATAATGTGACTGGCATATGACATGAAATTCGTTTTGACCATCAGAACCGTGCAGTAGATAATAAGATAAAATCGCATTAAACAGTGCAAAGAAAGAAGGCTTCACGCGTTCATCATCCATTCAGATTGCGGTGGGGTCGAAGGGTTCTCCATAGCTCAGGGGTTAGAGCACTGGTCTTGTAAACCAGGGGCCGTGAGTTCCAATCTCACTTGGGCCTGAACATTTTCACGGGTTAGCATGCCTCCATTAAATTTCGGCGCGTCTGTGAGCGCAGTTCATTTCCACCATAGTCTGCAGCGAGTCGGCATATTTCCGCCGATTTTGCGTATGTTTTCTCAGTCTCGATCAAATGCTGGCGTGTAGGCCCACCTCATTCAATTTTGTCCGGTGGTATATTACTTAAAGTTGTTGGGATCAGCTCCCACTATATAAGCCTATAAAAATTACAGCACAGAAACAGGTCATCTTGACCCTTCCAGTCTGTGCCGAACGCTTACTCTGACCTAGTCCCACCGACCTGCCCTCAGTCCATAACCCTCCATTCCTTTCCAGTCCTTCTACTTATACAATTTCAGTTTAAATGAGAAAATCGAAACTAAAATGGCGAATAGCAGGAAAAATAGCAGCATTTTAACAATACAAGGCTGTCCTCTTGTATCTTGCGATTAAAAATCTGAGCCCGAACGGGGACTTGAACTCTGGATTCTAAGTTTAGAAGTCTGATGCTCTACCGAATCAGCTATCCGGGCTCTACCAATTCGAGCTATATATCAAATGCTGCCAGTAATGACAAGTAGCTTCTGACGATGGAGAAGGAGCCTCATGAGAATATGCTGAGTGAACTTGGCCTTTTCGCTCTAGAGAGGTGACCTGATAGCGGAGTATAAGATGATGAGAGGCATTGATCCTCTGGGTAGTCTGAGGCTTTTTCCTGTGGCTCAAATGGCTAACATGAGTGGGCATCGTTTTAAGCTGCTTTGAAGTAGCTTCACAGGAGATATCAGGGTTATTGTTTTTGAAGCAGAGTGTTCTCAATGCGTGCAATCGGCTGCCAGCATCGGCGGTGCAGCCGGATACCGTAGGGTATTTTAACAGCCTCCTGGACAAGTACATGCAGCTCAGGAAATGCAGGCTTATGGGTAACTCTGGCTAATTTCTGAATGAAATACATGTTCAACATAGCATTGCGGGCCGAAGGGCCGGTATTATGCTCTGGGTTTTCTATGTTTTTCTATGTCGCTACCTATAACGTGTTCCACATTGCGTGCATTTCTAACAGTCTCCGGCAATCAAGTGCAACTCATGGGCTTCACGTGTGGCTCAGCTACTAGACCCGGAGAAACTGCTTCAACTGACAAGAGTGAGCAAATGCGGAACACTGGCGCCTCAAACCTAGTTGCTTCGGGTGGTGGGTCTCGTCAGCGTTGGACAGCGGCCCGCCTAGGAGAGTGACAGCTCCGATTTTAAAGCTCCGCCCCCTGGTGGTCATACCCACCCATGGGAATGGCTTCGGGAGCAAACCACTGTGTTTGGACAGCATCAGTGACGTGGAGAGGGGTAGGCCGCATGGACAACACCCGATTCTTCAAATCTTCCCACCCAGATTTGCGACCTGGAGATGCCACAGACCAGAAGAGGCAGAAACCGAAAACCCCTATGATTGTCGTCTGCCTCCTCCTCCTCCTACCACCACTACGAATATACGTGGAGAGGTGGTACAACGGGAAAACATGTTTAGGGGAAGCATGTGTGGAAGCACCAACAGGGTTGTACCGTGCTGCACTGATGAGTGGGGTACTGAAGGATATTGCAGCTGGAGGGAATCACTGTGGGACTCGACAGTGAGAAACCGAGTATAGCAGTCATGACGTGCAAGCTGTGACGTAGTGCTGCTGCTCAATCAGAATCGCAATGGGGTGTAATGTGACTGGCATATGACATGACATTTGTTTTGCACATCAGTATAGTGCAGTAGATAATAAGACAAAATCGCATTAAAGAGTGCAAAGAAAGAAGTCTTCGCGGGTTCATCACCCACACGGATCGCGCAGGGGTTTAACGGGGCTCCGTAGCTCAGGGGTTAGAGCACTGGTCTTGTAAACCAGGGGTCGTGAGTTCGAATCTCACTGGGGCCTGAACATTTTCATGGGTTAGTATGCCTCCATTAAATATCGGCGCGTTCGAGTGCGCAGTTTGTACGCTCTATAGTCTGCAGCGAGTCGGCATATTTTCGCCGTTTGTACGTGGCTTTTCTCTCGCATTCCAATGCTGGCGTGTAGGCCAACCTCATTCAATATTGTCCTGTGGAATATTACTTAAAGTTGTTGGGATCAGCTCCCACAATATAACCATATAAAAATTACAGTACAGAAACAGGCCATCTCTGCCCTTCCAGTCTGTGCCGAACGCTTACTCTCACCTTGTCCCGACCTGCCCTAAACCTATAACCCTCCGTTCCTTTCCTGTCCATCTACCTATACGATTTTACTTTAAATGACAATATCGAAACTAAAATGGCGAATAGTAGGTTATTTAGCATCTCTTTAACAATACAAGGCTGTTCTCTTGTATCTTGCGATATAAAGTCAGCGCCCGAACAGGGACTTGAACCCTGGACCCTCAGATTAAAAGTCTGATGCTCTACCGACTGAGCTATCCGGGCTCATCCAATCAAGGTTATATATCAAATCCTCCCTGTAACTTCAAGTAGTTTCTGACAAAGGAGAAGGTGCCTCATGAGAATATTGTGAGTGAAATTTGCCTTTTCTCCTTAGAGAGGTGAACTGATAGAAGTGTATCAGATGATGAGTGTCATTGATCCTGTTGGTAGTCAGAGGTAGTTTACTACTGCTGAAATGGCTAACATGAGAGGGCATAGTTTTAAGGTGCTTGGAAGTAGTTTCAGAGGAGATATCAGAGGTATATTTTTAAGCAGACGGTTGTGAGTGCGTGGAATGGGCTGCCAGCATCGGCGGTGGAGCCGGATACGGTAGGGTACATGGAACTCAGGAAATAGAGGGTTATGGGTAACTCTGGGTATTTTCTGAAGTAAATATATGCATAGCATAGCATTGTGAGCCGAAGGATCTGTATTATGCTGTAGGTTTTTTATGTTTTTCTATGTTTCCACCAATACCGTGCTCCACATTGCGTGCATTTCTGACAGGCTCCGGCAATCAAGTCCAACTACTGGGCTTCACAAGTGGCTCAGCTACCAGATGCGGAGAAACTGTTCCATCTGAGAAGAGAGTGAGTAAATGCGGAACAGTGGCGCCTTAAACCTAGTTGCTTCGTGTGGTGGGTCTCGTCAGCGTTGGACAGCGACCCGCCCAGGAGAAGGACAGCTCCGAATTTAAAGCTCCGCCCACTGGCGGTCATACCCACCCATGGGAATGGCTTCGGGAGTAATCCCCGAGGAAAATATCCGGCGGCGAGCTCCCTGAGGCAGTTTGATGTTGTTTACAATTTAGGTCTGGCAACCTCTACGCTGTATCGGCGCCTGCCTTTCCGTTGGACAGCATCAGTGACGTGGAGAGCGGTAAACCGGATGGATAACACCCGATTCTTCAAATCTTCCCACCCAGACTTGCGACCTGGAGATGCCATAGACCACCAGAGGCGGAATCCCATAATCCCCTGGGATTGACGGCTGCCTCCTGCTCCTCCTATCACTACTAATTAAACAGTATATTAAAGTTAAAAAAGTGTTGACGTGATATGGGCGTGGCGTCGTCCTCAGTGAGGTTATAGTGTGATATAAGGATAAACGGTACCTACATATGCCACAAGTACTTCGAAACACACTCAGAGGCGGTAATAATCAGAAGATAATAGGAGATCTAGGCCTCATATGGGGCCAGTGATCATTAATGGAGAATGTGTGGAGCAGGTTAAGACCTACAAGTATCTGGGAGTACAGTTAGACGAGAAGCTAGACTGGACTGCCAACACAGATGCCTTGTGCAGGAAGGCACAGAG
Organism: Hemitrygon akajei; assembly: GCF_048418815.1. Taxonomy (NCBI): domain Eukaryota; kingdom Metazoa; phylum Chordata; class Chondrichthyes; order Myliobatiformes; family Dasyatidae; genus Hemitrygon; species Hemitrygon akajei. Next base: position 396,410 of record NW_027332036.1, read on the forward strand.
TCGACTGTACTTCCTAAGAAGGTTGGCGTCATTCAATGTCTGTAGTGAGATGCTGAAGATGTTCTATAGGTCAGTTGTGGAGAGCGCCCTCTTCTTTGTGGTGGCGTGTTGGGGAGGAAGCATTAAGAAGAGGGACGCCTCACGTCTTAATAAGCTGGTAAGGAAGGCGGGCTCTGCCGTGGGCAAAGTACTGGAGAGTTTAACTTCGGTAGCTGAGCGAAGGGCGCTGAGTAGGCTACGGTCAATTATGGATAACTCTGAACATCCTCTACATAGCACCATCCAGAGACAGAGAAGCAGTTTCAGCGACAGGTTACTATCGATGCAATGCTCCTCAGACAGGATGAAGAGGTCAATACTCCCCAATGCCATTAGGCTTTACAATTCTACCGCCAGGACTTAAGAACTTTTTAAAAGCTATTATTAATGCTTTTTGAGATAGTGATTTAGATGTATATCATATTTTTTTACTGAGTTAAGTATTGTATGTAATTAGCTTTGCTACAACAAGTGTATGGGACATTGGAAAAAAGTTGAATTTCCCCATAGGGATGAATAAAGTATCTATCTATCTATCTATCTATCTAAAAAACAGTGAGTAGAGGTAGTGATGGTGAGACACAATCAGTTGATTTGCTAATGGAATGATACGATTTGGAGTCAGGAGAGTTGGTATGAAAGGAAGAACATGTTTAGGGTGACTAATGGGGTAATAGTGTGGGAACGCCAATAAGATGGTACAATGCTGTACTGACGAGTGGGTCACTGAAGGATAGTGTACCCGGAGTGAATCACTGTGCGTGCGTGTTCCAGGGTGAGACACCGATGATAGCATTCATGTTGTGAGAAGCTGTGACGTAGTACTTCTGGTAAGTCTGAATAGGAAAGAGGTGTAACAAGACTGGGATACGTTATGAAATTTGTTTTGCGCATCAGTATACAGCAATAAAAAATAAGCTAAATTGAATTAGAACTTTTAAACAAATAGTGCAAAGAAAGAAGACCTCGCGGGTTCATCATCCATTCAGATGGCGGGGGGGGGGGGGAGGGTGGGGGTGGCGAAGGAGGCTCCTTAGCACAGGGGTTAGAGAACTGGTCTTGTAAACCCAGGGTCCTGAGTTCGAATCTCACTGGGGCCTGAACATTTTCACGGGTTAGCATGTCGCCATTAAATATCGGCGCGTCAGAGTGCGCAGTTCATTTCCACCATAGTCTGCAGCGAGTAGGCATATTTTCGCCGATTGTGCGTGGGTTTTCTCATTCTCATTCCAATGCTGGCATGTAGGTCTACCTCACTCAATATTGTCCTGTGGTATATTGCTTAAACCCTCCATTCCTTTCCTGTCCATCTACTTATACAATTTGACTTTAAATGAGAAAATCGAAACTAAAATGGCGAATAGTAGGTTAATTAGCAGCTTTTTAACAATACAAAGCTGTCCTCTTGTATCTTGCGATAAAAAGTCAGAGCCCGAACGGGGACTTGAACTCTGGACTCTCAGATTAAAAGTCTGTTGCTCTACCGAATGTGCTATCCGGGCACTACCAATTCGAGCTATATATCAAATGATGCCAGTAATCACAAGTAGCTTCTGAGAATGGAGAAGGAGCCTCATGAGAATATGCTGAGTGAACTTGGCCTTTTTTCCCTAGAGAGGTGGATAAGATGATGAGAAGCATTGATCCTCTGGGTAGTCTGAGGCTTTTTCAGACGGCTCAAATGTCTAACATGAGTGGGCATAACTTTAAGCTGCTTCGAAGTAGCTTCACAGGAGCTATCAGGGCAATTTTGTTTTTAGGCAGTGGGTTCTCAATGCGTGCAATCGGCTGCCAGCATCGGCGGTGCAGCCGGATACGGTAGGGTATTTTAACAGACTCCTGGACAGGTACATGCAGCTCAGGAAATGCAGGCTTATGGGTAACTCTAGCTAATTTCTGAATGCAATAAATGTTCAACATAGCATTGCGTGCCGAAGGACCTGTATTATGCTCTAGGTTTTTTATGCTTTTCTATGTCGCTACCTATAACGTGTTCTACATTGCGTGCATTTCTAACAGACTCCGGCAATCAAGTGCAACTCTTGGGCTTCACGTGTGGCTCAGCTACTGGACCCAGAGAAACTGCTTCTTCTGACAAGAGAGTGAGCAAATGCGGAACACTGGCGCCTCAAGCCTATTTGCTTCGGGTGGTGGGTCTCGTCAGTGTTGGACAGCGGCCGGCCTAGGAGAAGGACAGCTCCGAATTTAAAGCTCAGCCGCTGGCGGTCAAACCCACCCATGGGAATGGCTTCGGGAGCAAACCACTGAGTTTGTACAACATCAGTGACGTGGAGAGGGGTAGGACGCATGGACAACACCGATTCTTCAAATCTTCCCACCCAGATTTGCGACCTGGAGATGCCACAGTCTCGAAGAGGCGGAAACCCATAATCCCCTGGGATTGTCGGCTGCCTCCTACTCCTCCTTCCACTACTAATACATTGAAATTAGAAGTTGTGGACGTGTATCGGCGTGGCATCGTCCTTAGTGCGGTGATATTGTGAGATAAAGATAAAGGTTACCTACATTTGTCACAAATGCTTCGGAACACACTCAGAGGCACTAATAATGAGAAAAAAAACTGTGAGCGGAGGTAGTGATAGTGAGACACAATCAGTTGAATTGCTAATGGAATGATACGATTTGGAGTCAGGAGAGTTGCTACGAACGGAAGAACATGCTTAGGGGGACTAATGGAGTAATAGAGTGGGAGCGCCAATGAGATGGTACCGTGCTGTACTGATGAGTGGGACACTGAACGATAGTGAACCCGGAGTGAATCACTATGCGTGCGTGTTCCAGGGTGAGACACCGAGGATTGCATTCAAGTAGTGACAAGCTGTGACGTAGTACTTCTGATAAGTCAGATTAGGAAAGAGGAATAACGTGACTGGGATATGATATGAAATTTGATTTGCTGATCAGTACACTGCAATAAATAATAAGCTAAATTGCATTGGAACATTTAAACAACAGAGTGGATTAGTGATGGAGAGACCCACAAAAACATAGTAATAATAGAATTATACGTTTTGGAGTAAAACCGACGGAATAAGGCGGCGGCGGGCGGTGGTGCTGTTCGTCAGATAGTAATTAGACGTGGAGAGGTGGTACAACGGGAAAACATGTTTAGGGGGTCTAATGCAGTGCCACTGTGTGTGGAAGCACCAACAGGGTTGTACCGTGCTGCATTGATGAGTGGGGCACTGAAGGATATTGCAGCTGGAGGGAATCACTGTGGGGCTCGACAGTGAGAAACCGAGTATAGCAGTCATGACGTGCAAGCTGTGACGTAGTGATGCTACGCAATCAGAATCGCAATGGGGTATAATGTGAGGGGCATATGACATGAAATTTTTTTTGACCATCAGAACCGTGCAGTAGATAATAAGATAAAATCGCATTAAACAGTGCAAAGAAAGAAGACTTCACGCGTTCATCATCCTTTCAGATGGCGGTGGGGTCGAAGGGTGATCCATAGCTCAGGGGTTAGACCACTGGTCTTGTAAACCAGGGGCCGTGAGTTCCAATCTCACAGGGGCCTGAACATTTTCACGGTTAGCATGCCGCCATTAAATATCGGCGCGTCCGTGAGCGCAGTTCATTTCCACCCTAGTCTGCAGCGAGTCGGCATATTTCCGCCGATTTTGCGTATGTTTTCTCATTCTCGTTCCAATGCTGTTGAGTAGGCCCACCTCATTCAATATTGTCCTGTGGTATATTACTTAAAGTTGTTGGGATCAGCTCCCACTATATAAGCCTATAAAAATTACAGCACAGAAAGCGGTCATCTTGGCCCTTCCAGTCTGTGCCGAACGCTTACTCTGACCTAGCCCCACCGATCTGTCCTCAGTCCATAACCCTCCATTCCTTTCCAGTCCTTCTACTTATACAATTTCAGTTTAAATGAGAAAATCGAAACTAAAATGGCGAATAGCAGGTAAAATAGCATCATTTTAACAATACAAGGCTGTCCTCTTGTAACTTGCGATAAAAAGTCTGAGCCCGAACGGGGACTTGAACTCTGGACTCTCAGATTAAAAGTCTGATGCTCTACCGAATGAGCTATCCGGGATCTACCAATTCGAGCTATATATCAAATGCTGCCAGTAATGGCAAGTAGCTTCTGACAATGGAGAAGGAGCCTCATGAGAATATGCTGAGTGAACTTGGCCTTTTCTCTCTAGAGAGGTGACCTGATAGAGGTGTATAAGATGATGAGAGGCATTAATCCTCTGGGTATTCAGAGGCTTTTTCCTGTGGTTCAAATGGCAAACATGAGTGGGCATCGTTTTAAGCTGCTTTGAAGTAGCTTCACAGGAGATATCAGGGTTATTGTTTTTGAAGCAGAGTGTTCTCAATGCGTGCAATCGGCTGCCAGCATCGGCGGTGCAGCCGGATACCGTAGGGTATTTTAACAGCCTCCTGGACAAGTACATGCAGCTCAGGAAATGCAGGCTTATGGGTAACTCTGGCTAATTTCTGAATGAAATACATGTTCAACATAGCATTGCGGGCCGAAGGGCCGGTATTATGCTCTGGGTTTTCTATGTTTTTCTATGTCGCTACCTATAACGTGTTCCACATTGCGTGCATTTCTAACAGTCTCCGGCAATCAAGTGCAACTCATGGGCTTCACGTGTGGCTCAGCTACTAGACCCGGAGAAACTGCTTCAACTGACAAGAGTGAGCAAATGCGGAACACTGGCGCCTCAAACCTAGTTGCTTCGGGTGGTGGGTCTCGTCAGCGTTGGACAGCGGCCCGCCTAGGAGAGTGACAGCTCCGATTTTAAAGCTCCGCCCCCTGGCGGTCAAACCCTCCCATGGGAATGGATTCGGGTGCAAGCAAGACTTTCCCAACAAGATTTGCGACCTGGAGATGGTACAGACCAGAAGGGGCGGAAAGCCATTATCCCCTGGGATTGTCTGCTGCCTCCTACTCGTCCTGCCACTACTAATACAATGACGTTAGAAGTTTTTAACGTTATACGGCATGGCGTCGTCTTTAGTGCGTTTATATTGTGAGATAAAGTTAATGGTTATCTACATTTGTCACAACTGCTTCGAAACACACTCAGAGGCAGTAATAATGAGAAAAAAAAAACTGTGAGCGGAGGTAGTGATGGTGAGACACAATCAGTTGACCTGCTAATGGAATGATGCGATTTGGCGTCAGGAGAGTTTGTACGAACGGAAGAACATGCATAGGGGGAGTAATGGTGTCATAGTGTTGGAGCGCCAATAAGATGGTCCCGTGCTGTATTGATAAGTGGGTCACTGAAGGATAGTGTACCTGGAGTGAATCACTATGCGTGCGTGTTCCAGGGTGACACACCGAGGATTACATGCAAGCAGTGACAAGCTGTGACGTAGTACTTCTGGAAAGTCAGAATAGGAAAGAGGTATAATTTGACTGGGATATGTTATGAAATTTGATTTGCTGATCAGTATACTGCAATAAATAATAAGCTAAATTGCATTGGAACATTTAAACAACAGAGTGGATTAGTGATGGAGAGACCCACAAAAACATAGTAATAGAATTATACGTTTTGGTGTAAATCCGATGGAATAAGACGGCGGCGGGCTGTGGTGCTGTTCGTCAGATAGTAATTATACGTGGAGAGTTGGTACAACGGGAAACATGTTTAGGGGGTCTAATGCAGTGCCACTGTGTGTGGAAGCACCAACAGGGTTGTACCGTGCTGCACTGATGAGTGGGGCACTGAAGGATATTACAGCTGGAGGGAATCACTGTTGGACTCGACAGTGAGAAACCGAGTATAGCAGTCATGACGTGCAAGCTGTGACGTAGTGAAGCTGCTCAATCAGAATCGCAATGGGGTGTAATGTGACTGGCATATGACATGACATTTGTTTTGCACATCAGAATAGTGCAGTAGATAATAAGATAAAATCGCATTAAAGAGTGCAAAGAAAGAAGTCTTCGCGGGTTCATCACCCATTCAGATCGCGCAGGGGTTTAACGGGGCTCCATAGCTCAGGGGTTTAGAGCACTGGTCTTGTAAACCAGGGGTCGTGAGTTCGAATCTCACTGGGGCCTCAACATTTTCATGGGTTAGTATGCCTCCATTAAATATCGGCGCGTTCGAGTGCGCAATTTGTACGCACTATAGTCTGCAGCGAGTCGGCATATTTTCGCCGTTTGTACGTTGCTTTTCTCCCGCATTCCAATGCTGGCGTGTAGGCCAACCTCATTCAATATTGTCCTGTGGTATATTACTTAAAGTTGTTGGGATCAGCTCCCACCATATAAGTATATAAAAATTACAGTACAGAAACAGGCCATCTCCGCCCTTCCAGTCTGTGCCGAACGCTTACTCTGACCTAATCCCACCGATCTGCCCTAAGCCTATAACCCTCCGTTCCTTTCCTGTCCATCTACCTATACGATTTTACTTTAAATGACAATATCGAAACTAAAATGGCGAATAGTAGGTTATTTAGCATCTCTTTAACAATACAAGGCTGTCCTCTTGTATCTTGCGATATAAAGTCAGCGCCCGAACAGGGACTTGAACCCTGGACCCTCAGATTAAAAGTCTGATGCTCTACCGACTGAGCTATCCGGGCTCCACTAATCAAGGTTATATATCAAATACTCCCAGTAACTTCAGGTAGTTTCTGACAAAGGAGAAGGTGCCTCATGAGAATATGGTGAGTGAAATTTGCCTTTTCTCCTTAGAGAGGTGACCTGATAGAGGTCTATCAGATGATGAGTGTCATTGATCCTGTTGGTAGTCAGAGGTATTTTACTACTGCTGAAATGGCTAACATGAGAGGGCATAGTTCTAAGGTGCTTGGAAGTAGTTTCAGAGGAGATATCAGAGGTATATTTTTAAGCAGACGGTTGTGAGTGCGTGGAATGGGCTGTTAGCATCGGCGGCGGAGCCGGATACGGTAGGGTACATGGAACTCAGGAAATAGAGGGTTATGGGTAACTCCGGGTAATTTCTGAAGTAAATATATTTTCAGCATAGCATTGTGAGCCGAAGGACCTGTATTATGCTGTAGGTTTTCTATGTTTTTCTATGTCGCTACCTATACCGTGCTCCACATTGCGTGCATTTCTGACAGGCTCCGGCAATCAAGTCCAACTCTTGTGCTTCACATGTGGCTCAGCTACTGGACCGGGAGAAACTGTTACTACTGAGAAGAGAGTGAGTAAATGCGGAACACTGGCGCCTCAAACCTAGTTGCTTCGGGTGGTGGGACTCGTCAGCGTTGGACAGCGGCCGGCCCAGGAGAAGGAAAGCTCCGAATTTAAAGCTCCGCCCACTGGCGGTCATACCCACCCATGGGAATGGCTTCGGGAGTAAACCCCGAGGAAAATATCCGGCGGCGAGCTCCCTGAGGCAGTTTGATGTTGTTTACAATTTAGGTCTGGCAACCTCTACGCTGTATATGCGCCTGCCTTTCCGTTGGACAGCATCAGTGACGTGGAGAGGGGTAAACCGGATGGATAACACCCGATTCTTCAAATCTTCCCACCCAGACTTGCGACCTGGAGATGCCACAGACCACCAGAGGCGGAAACCCATAATCCCCTGGGATTGACGGCTGCCTCCCGCTCCTCCTAACACTACTAATTAAACAGTATATTAAAGTTAAAAAGTATTGACGTGATATGGGCGTGGCGTCGTCCTCAGTGCGGTTATAGTGTGATATAAAGATAAACGTTACCTACATATGCCACAAGTACTTCGAAACACACTCAGAGGCGGTAATAATCAGAAAAAACAGTGAGTGGAGGTAGTGATGGTGAGACACAATCAGTTGACTTGCTTATGGAATGATACGATTTGGAGTCAGGAGAGTTGGTATGAAAGGAAGAACATGTTTTGGGTGACTAATAGGGTAATAGTGTGGGAGCGCCAATAAGATGGTACAGTGCTGTACTGACGAGTGGGTCACTGAAGGATAGTGTACCCGGAGTGAATCACTGTGCGTGCGTGTTCCAGGGTGAGACACCGATGATAGCATTCATGTTCTGAGAAGCTCTGACGTAGTACTTCTGGTAAGTCTGAATAGGAAAGACGTGTAACAAGACTGGGATACGTTATGAAATTTGTTTTGCGCATCAGTATACAGCAGTAAATAATAAGCTAAATTGCATTAGAACTTTTAAACAAATAGTGCAAAGAAAGAAGACCTCGCGGGTTTATCATCCATTCAGATGGCGGAAGGGGGGGGGGGGTTGTTGGCGAAGGAGGCTCCGTAGCACAGGGGTTAGAGAACTGGTCTTGTAAACCCGGGGCCCTGAGTTCGAATCTCACTGGGGCCTGAACATTTTCACGGGTTCGCATGTCGCCATTAAATATCGGCGCGTCAGAGTGCGCAGTTCATTTCCACCATAGTCTGCAGCGAGTAGGCATATTTTCGCCGATTGTAGTGGGTTTTCTCATTCTCATTCCAATGCTGGCATGTAGGTCGACCTCATTCAATATTGTCCTGTGGAATATTGCTTAAAGTTTTTGGGATCAGCTCCCACCATATAAGCGTATAAAAATTACAGCACAGAAACAGGTCATCTCGGCCCTTCCAGTCTGTGCCGAACGCTTACTCTGACCTAGTCCAACCGACCTGCCCTCAGTCCATAACCCTCCATTCCTTTCCCGTTCTTCTACTTATACAATTTGACTTTAAATGAGAAAATCGAAACTAAAATGGCTAATAGTAGGTTAATTAGCATATTTTTAACAATACAAAGCTGTCCTCTTGTATCTTGCGATAAAAAGTCAGAGCCGGAACAGGGACTTGAACTCTGGTCTTGAGCTCTGGACTTTTCAGATTAAAAGTCTGATGCTCTACCCAATGAGCTATCCGGGCTCTACTAATTCGAGCTATATATCAAATGCTGCCAATAACGTCAAGTAGCTTTTGACAATGGAGAAGGAGCCTCATGAGAATATGCTGAGTGAACTTGGCCTTTTCTCCCTAGAGAGGTGACCTGATAGAGGTGTATAAGATGATGAGAGGCATTTATCCTCTGGGTAGTCAGAGGTCGCTCGGCGCCTTCCGAGATCGCTTTTGAATGCCAGCGTCGCCATCGGGGAGTGTGCATATTTTCCCCGTTAGTTTTCCACCCGCGTTCCAAAGGCGTGCAGGCGAGTAGGCCAACTTATCACTGTACATTGTCCCGTGTTATATAGGTTGTCATAAGCTCCCACTCTGTATTCAGTGTTCCCAGTGGCTTCAAGTAGCCTAATGCAACCAATGCTAATGCAACATAAGTAGCCTAATGCAACCAATGCAGCCTAATGCTCTGTTGTGGCGCTTCCTGTGCCTTTCCTCTGTTGCCTCTATGAGCTTGTTCTCAGCAACGTCCGCACCTTTTCTGATGGCGACCCTCCACTGTGAGCGAGCTTGAGCCAGATCCTCCTGGGGCAATGTCAGCTTTCCTCAGGCCCCCGTGCAGAACATCCTTGTACCGTAGTCGCCGGCCTCCTCGTTTTCGGATACCACTGGACAGTCGACCCTACAAGATGTGCTTGGGCAGTCTTCTGACAACATGTCCAGAGCAGCGCAGTTGGGGGCTGACATCACCGACATTGAAACTGCTGCCATTCCGGCTCGAGAGAGGACCTCGGTATTGGAGACCTTGTCTCGCCAGCTGATCTTCATCAGAGAAATAGGTGACGCTGCTGCAGTTGGTCAAGCTGGCTAAGTGACTCTGATATGGGCACCATGTCTCACATCCGTATAGCAAGGCTGATAGGAGAATGGCCGTGTATACCGTGCACTTGGTGGCCAACCTGATGTTCTGTGACCAAGCTCAATCTTTCAGCTGACCAAAGGCAAAACAGACTTTTCTGAGAGCTTTTCCCAACTACCACCCCCGGCTATATTTAAGCCTTAACACAGGACAATAAACAATGATAAGCTGGCCTACACGCCCGCACGTCTTTGGAATGCTTGACGAAAACAGCGCAAACCCACACATAATTGCACACTTCCTGCAGGAGAACTGCGATCTCGGACGAGCCGAACTGTAATAGCAGCATGCTAAGCCCAGAAAGTATTGAGGCTCCAGTGAGATTCGAACTCACGGCCCCGGGTTTACAAGACCAGTGCTCTAACCCCTGAGCTATAGGGCCCCCTTCGACCCCTCCGCCATCTGAATGGATGATGAACCCGCGAAGATTTCTCCATTTGCAAGACTTGTTTAAAAGTTCTAATGCAATTTTAGCTTATTATCTACCGCACTATACTGATGTGCAAAACAAATGTGATGTCATATGGCAGTCACATTGTACCCCATTGCGATTCTGATTGAGCAGCGTCACTACGTCACAGCTAGCACGTCATGACTGCTATACTTTGTTTCTCACTGTTGAGTCCCACAGTGATTCCCTTCAGCTGCAATATCCTTCAGTGCCCCACTCATCAGTGCAGCACGGTACAACCCTGTTGGTGCTTCCACACACAGAGGCACTGCATTAGACCCCCTAAACATGTTTTCCCGTTGTACCACCTCTCCACGTATAATTACTATCTGACGAACAGCACCACCGCCCGCCGCCGTCTTATTCCGTCGGTTTTACTCCAAAACGTATAATTTTATTATTACTATGTTTTTGTGGGTCTCTCCATCACTAATGTTGTTTAAATGTTCCAATGCAATTTAGCTTATTATTTATTGCAGTATACTGATCAGCAAGTCAAATTTCATAACATATCCCAGTCACATTACACCTCTTTCCCATTCTGACTTACCAGAAGTACTACGTCACAGCTTGTCACTACTTGAATACAATCCTCGGTGTCTCACCCTGGACCACGCAGGCACAGTGATTCACTCCGGGTACACTATCCTTCAGTGACCCACTCGTCAGTACAGCACGGGACCATCTTATTGGCGTTCCCACACTATTTCTCCATTAGTCCCCCTAAGCATGTTCTTCCGTTCGTACCAACTCTCCGGACTCCAAATCGCATCATTCCATTAGCAAGTCAACTGATTGTGTCTCACCATCACTACCTCCGCTCACAGTTTTTTTCTCATTATTACTGCCTCTGAATATGTTTCGAAGCTCTTGTGACGTATGTAGGCAACGTTTATCTTTATATCACACTATAACCGCACTAAGGACAACGCCACGCTGTATCACTTCATCAACGCTTAACTTCAATGTACTGTTGTAGTAGTAATTCTAGCAGTGTTAGGAGGAGCAGGAGGCAGCCGTAAATCCCAGGGAATTATGGGATTCCGCCTCTGGTGGTCTGTGGCATCTCCAGGTCGCGTCTAGGTGGGAAGATTTGAAGAATCGGGTGTTGTCCATCCGGTTTACCCCTCTCTACGTCATTGATGTTGTCCAACTGAAGGGCAAGCGCCGATACCGCGTAGAGGTTGCCAGACCTAAATTGTAAACAACATCAAACTGCCTTAGGGAGCTCGGCTCCGGATATTTTCCTCGGGGTTTACTCCCGAAGCCATTCCCATGGGTGGGTATAACCGCCAGTGGGCGGAGCTTTAAATTCGGAGCTTTCCTTCTCCTAGGCGGGCCGCTGTCCAACGCTGACGAGACCCACCACCCGAAGCAACTAGGTTTGAGGCGCCAGTGTTCCGCATTTACTCACTCTCTTCTCAGTTGGAACAGTTTCTCCGCATCTGGTAGCTGAGCCACTTGTGAAGCACAAGAGTTGGACTTGATTGCCGGAGTCTTTTAGAAATGCACGCAATGTGGAGCACGGTGTTGGTAGCGACATATAAAAACCTAGAAAACCTAGAGCATAATACAGGTCCTTCGGCCCACAACATATATTTACTTCAGAAATTAGCCAGAGTTACCCATAATCCTCTATTTTCTGAGTTCCATGTACCTATCCAGGAGTCTGTTAAAATAGCCTACCGTATCCGGCTGCACCGCCGATGCTGGCAGCCCATTCCACGCACTCACAACCGTCTGTTTAAAAAAATACCTCGGATATCTCCTCTGAAACTACTTCCAAGCACCTTAAAACTCAGCCCTCTCATGTTAACCTTTTCAGCTGTAGGAAAAGACCTGTGACTACCCAGAGGATCAATGCCTCTCATCATCTTATACACCTCTATCAGGTCACGTCTCTAAGGAGAAAAGGCAAAGTTCACTCACCATATTCTCATGAGGCACCTTCTCCTTTGTCAGAAGCTATTTGAAGTTACTGGGAAAATTTGATATATACCCCGGATTAGTGAAGCCCGGATAGCTCAGTCGGTAGAGCATCAGACTTTTAATCTGAGGGTCCAGGGTTCAAGTCCCTGTTCGGGCGCTGACTTTATATCGCAAGATACAAGAGGACAGCCTTGTATTGTTAAAAAGATGCTAATTAACCTACCATTCGACATTTTAGTTTCGATATTGTCATTTAAAGTAAAATCGTATAGGTAGATGGACAGGAAACGATTGGAGGGTTATAGGCTTAGGGCAGGTCGGTGGGACAAGGTGAGAGTAAGCGTTCGGCACAGACTGGAAGGGCCGAGATGGCCTGTTTCTGTACTGTAATTTTATATGGTTATATAGTGGGAGCTGATCCCAACAACTTTAAGTAATATACCACCGGACAATATTGAATGAGGTTGGCCTACACGCCAGAATTGGAATGCGGGAGAAAAGCCACGTACAAACGGCGAAAATATGACGACTCGCTGCAGACTATAGTAGAAATCAACTGCGCACTCGAACGCGTCGATATTTAATGGCGGCATACTAACCCATGAAAATGTTGAGGCCCCTGGTTTACAAGACCAGTGCTCTAACCCCTGAGCTATGGAGCCCCGTTAACCCAATCCGCCATCTGAATGGATGATGAACCCGCGAAGACTTCTTTCTTTGCACTGTTTAATGCAATTTTAGCTTATTATCTACTTGCACTATACAGATGTGCAAAACAAATGTCATGCCATATGCCCCTCACATTACACCCCATTGCGATTCTGATTGAGCAGCAGCACTACGTCACAGCTTGGACGTCATGACTGCTATACTCGGTTTCTCACTGTCGAGTCCCACAGTGATTCCCTCCAGCTGCAATATCCTTCAGTGCCCCACTCATCAATGCAGCACGGTACAACCCTGTTGGTGCTTCCACACACAGTGGCACTGCATTAGACCCCCTAAACATGTTTTCCCGTTGTACCACCTCTCCACGTATAATTACTATCTGACGAACAGCACAACCGCCCACCGCCGTCTTATTCCGTCGGTTTCAGTCCAAAACGTATAATTCTATTATTACTATGTTTTTGTTGGTCTCCCCATCACTAATCCCCTCTGTTGTTTAAATGTTCCAATGCAATTTAGCTTATTGTTTTTTGCAGTATACTGATCAGCAAATCAAATTTCATAACATATCCCAGTCACATTATACCTCTTTCCAATTCTGATTTACCAGAAGTACTACGTCACAGCTTGTCACTGCTTGCATGCAATCCTCGGTGTCTCACCCTGGAACACGCACGCATAGTGATTCACTCCGGGTACACTATCCTTCAGTGCCCCACTCATCAGTACAGCACTGTACCAGCTTATTGGCGCTCCCACACTATTACTGCATTAGTCCTTCTAAACATGTTCTTCCGTTCGTACCAACTCTCATGACTCCAAATCGTATCATTCTATTAGCAAGTCAACTGATTGTGTCTCACCATCACTACCTCCACTCACTGTTTTTTTTCTGATTATTACTGCCTCTGAGTGTGTTTCGAAGTACTTGTGCCATATGTAGGTAACGTTTATCTTTATATCACACTATAACTGCACTAAGGACGACGCCCCGTCGTATCACGTCAACATTTTTTAACTTTAATATACTGTTTAATTAGTAGTGTTTGGAGGAGCAGGGGCAGCCGTCAATCCCAGGGGATTATGGTTTTCCGCCTCTTCTGGTCTGTGTGCATCTCCAGGTCGCAAATCTTGTTGGGAAAATCTTGTTTGCACCCGAAACCATTCCCATGGGTGGATATGAACGCCAGGGGGCGGAGCTTTAAAATCGGAGCTGTCCTTCTCCTAGGCGCGCCGCTGTCCAACACTGACGAGACCCACCACCCAAAGCAAATCGGTTTGAGGCGCCAGTATTCCGCATTTGCTCACTCTCTTGTCAGTAGAAGCATTTCCTCCGGGTCTAGTAGCGGAGCCACACGTGAAGCCCAAGAGTTGCACTTGATTGCCGGAGTCTGTTAGAAATTCCCGCAATGTGGAACACGTTATAGGTAGCGACATAGAAAAACATAGAAAACCCAAAGCATAATACAGGTCCTTCGGCCCACAATGCTATTTTGAACATGTATTTCATTCAGAAATTAGCCAGAGTTACCCATAAGCCTGCATTTTCTGAGCTACATGTACCTATCCGGGAGTCTGTTAAAATACCCTACCGTATCCGGCTGCACCGCCGATGCACGCACTGAGAACCATCTGATAAAAAAAAAATTGCCCTGATATCTCTTGTGAAACTACTTCCAAGCAGCTTAAAAATATGCCCCCTCATGTTAGCCATTTGAGCCGTAGGAAAAAGCCTCTGACTACCCAGAGTATCAATGCCTGTCATTATCTTATACACCTCTATCAGGTCACCTCTCTGAGGAGAAAAGGCCAAGTTCACTCAGCATATTCTCATGAGGCTCCTTCTCCATTGTCAAAAGCTACTTGACGTTACCGGCAGCATTTGATATATAGCTCAAATTGGTAGAGCCCGGATAGCTCATTCGGTAGAGCATCAGACTTTTAATCTGAGAAGTCCAGAGTTCAAGACCGGTGTTCAAGTCCAGAGTTCAAGTCCCCGTTCGGGCTCTGACTTTTTATCGCAAGATACAAGAGGACAGCCTTGTATTGTTAAAAAGATGCTAATTAACCAACTATTAGCCATTTTAGTTTCGATTTTCAAATTTAAAGTAAAATTGGATAGGTAGATGGACAGCAAAGGAACGGAGGGTTATAGGCTTAGGGCAGGTCGGTGGGACAAGGTGAGAGTAAGCGTTCGGCAGAGACTGGAATGGCCGAGATGGCCTGTTTCTGTACTGTAATATTATATGGTTATATAGTGGGAGCTGATCCCAACAACTTTAAGTAATATACCACAGGACAGTATTGAATGAGGTTGGCCTACACGCCTGAATTGGAATGCGGGAGAAAAGCCACGTACAAACGGCGAAAATATGACGACTCGCTGCAGACTATAGTAGAAATGAACTGCGCACTCGAACGCGTCGATATTTAATGGCGGCATACTAACCCATGAAAATATTGAGGCCCCAGTGAGATTCGAACTCACGGCCCCTGGTTTACAAGACCAGTGCTCTAACCCCTGAGCTATGGAGCCCCGTTAAACCCCTGCGCGATCTGAATGGGTGATGAACCCGCGAAGACTTCTTTCTTTGCACTCTTTAATGCAATTTTAGCTTATTATCTACTGCACTGTACGGATGTGCAAAAGAAATTTCATGCCATATGCCAGTCACATTATACCGCATTGCGATTCTGATTGAGCAGCAGCACTACGTCACAGCTTGCACGTCATGACTGCTATACTCGGTTTCTCACTGTCGAGACCCACAGTGATTCCCTCCAGCTGCAATATCCTTCAGTGCCCCACTCATCAATGCAGCACGGTACAACCCTGTTGGTGCTTCCACACACAGTGGCACTGCATTAGACCCCCTAAACATGTTTTCCCGTTGTACCACCTCTCCACGTATAACTACTATCTGACGAAATGCACCAGCGCCCGCCGCCGTCTTATTCCGTCGGTTTTACTCCAAAACGTATAATTCTATTATTACTATGTATTTCTGGGTCTCTCCATCACTAATCCACTCTGTTGTTTAGATGTTCCAATGCAATTTACCTTATTATTTATTGCAGTATACTGATCAGCAAATCAAATTTCATAACATGTCCCCGCCACATTATACCTCTTCCCTATTCTGACTTACCAGAAGTACTACGTCACAGCTTGTCACTGCTTGGATGAAATCCCCGGTGTCTCACCCTGGAACACGCACGCATAGTGATTCACTCCGGGTACACTATCCTTCAGTGTCCCACTCATCAGTACAGCACGGTACCATCTCATTGGCGCTCCCACACTATCACTAGTAGTGGAAGGAGGAGTAGGAGGCAGCCGACAATCCCAGAGGATTATGGTTTTCCACCTCTTCTGGTCTGTGTGCATCTCCAGGTCGCAAATCTTGTTGGGAAGATTTGAAGAATCGGGTGTTGTTCATGCGGCTTACCCCTCTCCACGTCACTGGGGTTGTCCAACCTCAGTGGTTTTCACCCGAAGCCATTCCCATGGGAGGGTATGACCGCCACCGTGCGGAGCTTTAAACTCGGAGCTGTCCTTCTCCTAGGCGGGCCGCTGTCCAACGCTGACGAGACCCACCACCCGAAGCACCTAGGTTTGAGGCGCCAGTGTTCCGCATTTGCTCACTCTCTTGTCCGTTGAAGCAGTTCTACCGCCAGGACTTAAGAACTTTTTAAAAGCTATTATTAATGCTTTTTGAGATAGTGATTTAGATGCATATCAGTTTTTTTTTACTGAGTTATGTATTGTATGTAATTAGTTTAGCTACAACAAGTGTATGGGACATTGGAAATAAGTTGAATTTCCCCATGGGGATGAATAAAGTATCTATCTATCTATCTATCTATCTATCTATCTATCTATCTATCTATCTATCTATCTATCTATCTATCTTTCTCCCGGTCTTGTAGCTGAGCCACACGTGAAGCCCAAGAGTTGCACTTGATTGCCGGAGTCTGTTAGAAATGCACGCAATGTGGAACACGTTATAGGAGCGGCATAGAGAAACATAGAAAACCTAAAGCATAATACAGGTCCATCGGCCCACAATGCTATGTGGAACATGTATTTCATCAGAAATTAGCCAGAGTTTCCCATGAGACTGCATTTTCTGAGCTCCATGTACCTATCCAGGAGGCTGTTAAAATACCCAACCGTATCCAGCTGCACCGCCGATGTTGGCAGCCGATTGCACGCACTGAGAACACCCTGATCAAAAAAAGAGCCCTGATAGCTCCTGTGAAGCTACTTCCAAGCAGCTTAAAACTATGACCACTCATGTTAGCCATTTGAGCCGCAGGAAAAATCCTCAGACTACCCAGAGGATCAATGCCTCTCATCATCTTATACACCTCTACCAGGTCACCTCTCTAGGGAGAAAAGGCCAAGTTCACTCAGCATATTCTTATGAAGCTCCAACTCCACTCTCGAAGTTACTTGACGTTACTGCAAGTATTTGATATATAGCTCGAATTGGTAGAGCCCGGTTAGCTCATTCGGTAGAGCATCAGACTTTGAATCTGAGAGTCCAGAATTCAAGACCAGAGTTAAAGTCCAGAGTTCAAGTCCCCGTTCGGGCTCTGACTTTTTATCGCAAGATACAAGAGGACAGCCTTGTATTGTTAGAAAGATTCTAATTAACCTACTATTCGCCATTTTAGTTTCGATTTTCACATTTAAAGAGAAATTGCATAAGTATATGTACAGGAAAGGTATGGAGGGTTATGGACTGAGGGCAGGTCGGTGGGAGTAGGTCAGAGTAAGCGTTCGGCACAGACTGAAAGGGCCGAGATGGCCTGTTTCTGCACTGTAATTGTTATATGCTTATATAGTGGGAGCTGATCCCAACATCTTTAAGTAAATTACCACAGGACAATACAGAATTAGGTTGGCCTACACGCCAGCATTGGAATCAGAATGATAAAACCCACGCACAAACGGCGAAAATATGCCGACTCGCTGCAGACTATGGTGGAAATGAACTGCGCTCTCAGACGCGCCGATGTTTAATGGCGGCATGCTAACCCGTGAAAATGTTCAGGCCCCAGTGAGATTGGAACTCACCGCCCGTGGTTTACAAGACCAGTGCTCTAACCCCTGAGCTATGGAGCACCCTTCGACCCCACCGCCATCTGAATGGATTGATGAACCCGCGAAGACTTCGTTCTTTGCACTCTTTAATGCAATTTTATCTTATTATCAACTGCACTGTACTGATGTGAAAAACAAATGTCATCTCATATGCCAGTCACATTACACCCCATTGCGAATCTGATTGAGCAGCAGCACTACGTCACAGCTTTCACGTCATGACTGCTATACTCGGTTTCTCACTGTCGAGTCCCACAGTGATTCCCTCCAGCTGCAATATCCTTCAGTGCCCCACTCATCAGTGCAGCACGGTACGACCCTGTCGGTGCTTCCACACACAGTGACACTGCATTAGACCCCCTAAACATGTTTTCCCGTTGTACCACCTCTCCACGTATAATTACTATCTGACGAATTGCACCGGCCCCCGCCGCCGTATTATTCCGTCGGTTTTACTCCAAAACGTATAATTCTATTATTACTATGTATTTGTGGGTCTCTCCATCACTACTCCACTCTGTTGTTTAGATGTTCCAATGCAATTTAGCTTATTATTTATTGCAGTATACTGATCAGCAAATCAAATTTTAGAACATGTCCCAGTCACATTATACCTCTTCCCTATTCTGACTTACCAGAAGTACTACGTCACAGCTTGTCACTGCTTGAATGCAATCCCCGGTGTCTCACCCTGGAACACGCAGGCATAGTGATTCACTCCGGGTACACTATCCTTCAGTGTCCCACTCATCAGTACAGCACGGTACCATCTCATTGGCGCTCCCACACTATCACTAGTAGTGGAAGGAGGAGTAGGAGGCAGCCGACAATCCCAGAGGATTATGGGTTTCCACCTCTTCTGGTCTGTGTGCATCTCCTGGTCGCAAATCTTGTTGGGAAGTTTTGAAGAATCGGGTGTTGTCCATGCGGCGTACCCCGCTCCACGTCACTGATGTTGTCCAACATCAGTGGTTTGCACCTGAAGCCATTCCCATGGGTGGGTATGACCGCCACCGTGCGGAGCTTTAAATTCGGAGCTGTCCTTCTCCTAGGCGGGCCGCTGTCCAACACTGACGAGACCCACCACCCGAAGCAACTAGGTTTGAGGCGCCAGTGTTCCGCATGTGCTCACTCTCTTGTCCGTTGAAGCAGTTCTACCGCCAGGACTTAAGAACTTTTTAAAAGCTATTATTAATGCTTTTTGAGATAGTGATTTAGATGCATAACAGATTTTTTTTACTGAGTTAAGTATTGTATGTAATTAGTTTTGCTACAACAAGTGTATGGGACATTGGAAAAAAGTTGAATTTCCCCATGGGGATGAATAAAGTATCTATCTATCTATCTATCTATCTATCTATCTATCTATCTATCTATCTATCTATCTATCTATCTATCTATCTATCTATCTATCTATCTATCTTTCTCCCGGTCTTGTAGCTGAGCCACACGTGAAGCCCAAGAGTTGCACTTGATTGCCGGAGTCTGTTAGAAATGCACGCAATGTGGAACACGTTATAGGTAGCGGCATAGAGAAACATAGAAAACCTAAAGCATAATACAGGTCCATCGGCCCACAATGCTATGTGGAACATGTATTTCATCAGAAATTAGCCAGAGTTTCCCATAAGACTGCATTTTCTGAGCTCCATGTACCTATCCAGGAGGCTGTTAAAATACCCAACCGTATCCAGCTGCACCGCCGATGTTGGCAGCCGACTGCACGCACTGAGAACACCCTGATCAAAAAAAGAGCCCTGATAGCTCCTGTGAAGCTACTTCCAAGCAGCTTAAAACTATGACCCCTCATGTTAGCCATTTGAGCCGCAGGAAAAAGCCTCAGACTACCCAGAGGATCAATGTCTCTCATCATCTTATACACCTCTACCAGGTCACCTCTCTAGGGAGAAAAGGCCAAGTTCACTCAGCATATTCTTATGAAGCTCCATCTCCATTCTAGAAGTTACTTGACGTTACTGCAAGTATTTGATATATAGCTCGAATTGGTAGAGCCCGGTTAGCTCATTCGGTAGAGCATCAGACTTTGAATCTGAGAGTCCAGAATTCAAGACCAGAGTTAAAGTCCAGAGTTCAAGTCCCCGTTCGGGCTCTGACTTTTTATCGCAAGATACAAGAGGACAGCCTTGTATTGTTAGAAAGATTCTAATTAACCTACTATTCGCCATTTTAGTTTCGATTTTCACATTTAAAGAGAAATTGCATAAGTATATGTACAGGAAAGGTATGGAGGGTTATGGACTGAGGGCAGGTCGGTGGGAGTAGGTCAGAGTAAGCGTTCGGCACAGACTGAAAGGGCCGAGATGGCCTGTTTCTGCACTGTAATTGTTATATGCTTATATAGTGGGAGCTGATCCCAACATCTTTAAGTAAATTACCACAGGACAATACAGAATTAGGTTGGCCTACACGCCAGCATTGGAATCAGAATGATAAAACCCACGCACAAACGGCGAAAATATGCCGACTCGCTGCAGACTATGGTGGAAATGAACTGCGCTCTCAGACGCGCCGATGTTTAATGGCGGCATGCTAACCCGTGAAAATGTTCAGGCCCCAGTGAGATTGGAACTCACCGCCCCTGGTTTACAAGACCAGTGCTCTAACCCCTGAGCTATGGAGCACCCTTCGACCCCACCGCCATCTGAATGGATTGATGAACCCGCGAAGACTTCGTTCTTTGCACTCTTTAATGCAATTTTATCTTATTATCTACTGCACTGTACTGATGTGAAAAACAAATGTCATCTCATATGCCAGTCACATTACACCCCATTGCGAATCTGATTGAGCAGCAGCACTACGTCACAGCTTTCACGTCATGACTGCTATACTCGGTTTCTCACTGTCGAGTCCCACAGTGATTCCCTCCAGCTGCAATATCCTTCAGTGCCCCACTCATCAGTGCAGCACGGTACGACCCTGTCGGTGCTTCCACACACAGTGACACTGCATTAGACCCCCTAAACATGTTTTCCCGTTGTACCACCTCTCCACGTATAATTACTATCTGACGAATTGCACCGGCCCCCGCCGCCGTATTATTCCGTCGGTTTTACTCCAAAACGTATAATTCTATTATTACTATGTATTTGTGGGTCTCTCCATCACTACTCCACTGTTGTTTAGATGTTCCAATGCAATTTAGCTTATTATTTATTGCAGTATACTGATCAGCAAATCAAATTTTAGAACATGTCCCAGTCACATTATACCTCTTCCCTATTCTGACTTACCAGAAGTACTACGTCACAGCTTGTCACTGCTTGAATGCAATCCCCGGTGTCTCACCCTGGAACACGCAGGCATAGTGATTCACTCCGGGTACACTATCCTTCAGTGTCCCACTCATCAGTACAGCACGGTACCATCTCATTGGCGCTCCCACACTATCACTAGTAGTGGAAGGAGGAGTAGGAGGCAGCCGACAATCCCAGAGGATTATGGGTTTCCACCTCTTCTGGTCTGTGTGCATCTCCTGGTCGCAAATCTTGTTGGGAAGTTTTGAAGAATCGGGTGTTGTCCATGCGGCGTACCCCGCTCCACGTCACTGATGTTGTCCAACATCAGTGGTTTGCACCTGAAGCCATTCCCATGGGTGGGTATGACCGCCACCGTGCGGAGCTTTAAATTCGGAGCTGTCCTTCTCCTAGGCGGGCCGCTGTCCAACACTGACGAGACCCACCACCCGAAGCAACTAGGTTTGAGGCGCCAGTGTTCCGCATGTGCTCACTCTCTTGTCCGTTGAAGCAGTTCTACCGCCAGGACTTAAGAACTTTTTAAAAGCTATTATTAATGCTTTTTGAGATAGTGATTTAGATGCATAACAGATTTTTTTTACTGAGTTAAGTATTGTATGTAATTAGTTTTGCTACAACAAGTGTATGGGACATTGGAAAAAAGTTGAATTTCCCCATGGGGATGAATAAAGTATCTATCTATCTATCTATCTATCTATCTATCTATCTATCTATCTATCTATCTATCTATCTATCTATCTATCTATCTATCTATCTATCTATCTATCTATCTATCTATCTATCTATCTTTCTCCCGGTCTTGTAGCTGAGCCACACGTGAAGCCCAAGAGTTGCACTTGATTGCCGGAGTCTGTTAGAAATGCACGCAATGTGGAACACGTTATAGGTAGCGGCATAGAGAAACATAGAAAACCTAAAGCATAATACAGGTCCATCGGCCCACAATGCTATGTGGAACATGTATTTCATCAGAAATTAGCCAGAGTTTCCCATAAGACTGCATTTTCTGAGCTCCATGTACCTATCCAGGAGGCTGTTAAAATACCCAACCGTATCCAGCTGCACCGCCGATGTTGGCAGCCGACTGCACGCACTGAGAACACCCTGATCAAAAAAAGAGCCCTGATAGCTCCTGTGAAGCTACTTCCAAGCAGCTTAAAACTATGACCCCTCATGTTAGCCATTTGAGCCGCAGGAAAAAGCCTCAGACTACCCAGAGGATCAATGTCTCTCATCATCTTATACACCTCTACCAGGTCACCTCTCTAGGGAGAAAAGGCCAAGTTCACTCAGCATATTCTTATGAAGCTCCATCTCCATTCTAGAAGTTACTTGACGTTACTGCAAGTATTTGATATATAGCTCGAATTGGTAGAGCCCGGTTAGCTCATTCGGTAGAGCATCAGACTTTGAATCTGAGAGTCCAGAATTCAAGACCAGAGTTAAAGTCCAGAGTTCAAGTCCCCGTTCGGGCTCTGACTTTTTATCGCAAGATACAAGAGGACAGCCTTGTATTGTTAGAAAGATTCTAATTAACCTACTATTCGCCATTTTAGTTTCGATTTTCACATTTAAAGAGAAATTGCATAAGTATATGTACAGGAAAGGTATGGAGGGTTATGGACTGAGGGCAGGTCGGTGGGAGTAGGTCAGAGTAAGCGTTCGGCACAGACTGAAAGGGCCGAGATGGCCTGTTTCTGCACTGTAATTGTTATATGCTTATATAGTGGGAGCTGATCCCAACATCTTTAAGTAAATTACCACAGGACAATACAGAATTAGGTTGGCCTACACGCCAGCATTGGAATCAGAATGATAAAACCCACGCACAAACGGCGAAAATATGCCGACTCGCTGCAGACTATGGTGGAAATGAACTGCGCTCTCAGACGCGCCGATGTTTAATGGCGGCATGCTAACCCGTGAAAATGTTCAGGCCCCAGTGAGATTGGAACTCACCGCCCCTGGTTTACAAGACCAGTGCTCTAACCCCTGAGCTATGGAGCACCCTTCGACCCCACCGCCATCTGAATGGATTGATGAACCCGCGAAGACTTCGTTCTTTGCACTCTTTAATGCAATTTTATCTTATTATCTACTGCACTGTACTGATGTGAAAAACAAATGTCATCTCATATGCCAGTCACATTACACCCCATTGCGAATCTGATTGAGCAGCAGCACTACGTCACAGCTTTCACGTCATGACTGCTATACTCGGTTTCTCACTGTCGAGTCCCACAGTGATTCCCTCCAGCTGCAATATCCTTCAGTGCCCCACTCATCAGTGCAGCACGGTACGACCCTGTCGGTGCTTCCACACACAGTGACACTGCATTAGACCCCCTAAACATGTTTTCCCGTTGTACCACCTCTCCACGTATAATTACTATCTGACGAATTGCACCGGCCCCCGCCGCCGTATTATTCCGTCGGTTTTACTCCAAAACGTATAATTCTATTATTACTATGTATTTGTGGGTCTCTCCATCACTACTCCACTCTGTTGTTTAGATGTTCCAATGCAATTTAGCTTATTATTTATTGCAGTATACTGATCAGCAAATCAAATTTTAGAACATGTCCCAGTCACATTATACCTCTTCCCTATTCTGACTTACCAGAAGTACTACGTCACAGCTTGTCACTGCTTGAATGCAATCCCCGGTGTCTCACCCTGGAACACGCAGGCATAGTGATTCACTCCGGGTACACTATCCTTCAGTGTCCCACTCATCAGTACAGCACGGTACCATCTCATTGGCGCTCCCACACTATCACTAGTAGTGGAAGGAGGAGTAGGAGGCAGCCGACAATCCCAGAGGATTATGGGTTTCCACCTCTTCTGGTCTGTGTGCATCTCCTGGTCGCAAATCTTGTTGGGAAGTTTTGAAGAATCGGGTGTTGTCCATGCGGCGTACCCCGCTCCACGTCACTGATGTTGTCCAACATCAGTGGTTTGCACCCGAAGCCATTCCCATGGGTGGGTATGACGGCCACCGTGCGGAGCTTTAAATTCGGAGCTGTCCTTCTCCTAGGCGGGCCGCTGTCCAACACTGACGAGACCCACCACCCGAAGCAACTAGGTTTGAGGCGCCAGTGTTCCGCATGTGCTCACTCTCTTGTCCGTTGAAGCAGTTCTACCGCCAGGACTTAAGAACTTTTTAAAAGCTATTATTAATGCTTTTTGAGATAGTGATTTAGATGCATATCAGATTTTTTTTACTGTTAAGTATTGTATGTAATTAGTTTTGCTACAACAAGTGTATGGGACATTGGAAAAAAGTTGAATTTCCCCATGGGGATGAATAAAGTATCTATCTATCTATCTATCTATCTATCTATCTATCTATCTATCTATCTATCTATCTATCTATCTATCTATCTATCTATCTATCTATCTATCTATCTATCTTTCTCCCGGTCTTGTAGCTGAGCCACACGTGAAGCCCAAGAGTTGCACTTGATTGCCGGAGTCTGTTAGAAATGCACGCAATGTGGAACACGTTATAGGTAGCGGCATAGAGAAACATAGAAAACCTAAAGCATAATACAGGTCCATCGGCCCACAATGCTATGTGGAACATGTATTTCATCAGAAATTAGCCAGAGTTTCCCATAAGACTGCATTTTCTGAGCTCCATGTACCTATCCAGGTGGCTGTTAAAATACCCAACCGTATCCAGCTGCACCGCCGATGTTGGCAGCCGATTGCACGCACTGAGAACACCCTGATCAAAAAAAGAGCCCTGATAGCTCCTGTGAAGCTACTTCCAAGCAGCTTAAAACTATGACCCCTCATGTTAGCCATTTGAGCCGCAGGAAAAAGCCTCAGACTACCCAGAGGATCAATGCCTCTCATCATCTTATACACCTCTACCAGGTCACCTCTCTAGGGAGAAAAGGCCAAGTTCACTCAACATATTCTTATGAAGCTCCATCTCCATTCTAGAAGTTACTTGACGTTACTGCAAGTATTTGATATATAGCTCGAATTGGTAGAGCCCGGTTAGCTCATTCGGTAGAGCATCAGACTTTGAATCTGAGAGTCCAGAATTCAAGACCAGAGTTAAAGTCCAGAGTTCAAGTCCCCGTTCGGGCTCTGACTTTTTATCGCAAGATACAAGAGGACAGCCTTGTATTGTTAGAAAGATTCTAATTAACCTACTATTCGCCATTTTAGTTTCGATTTTCACATTTAAAGAGAAATTGCATAAGTATATGTACAGGAAAGGTATGGAGGGTTATGGACTGAGGGCAGGTCGGTGGGAGTAGGTCAGAGTAAGCGTTCGGCACAGACTGAAAGGGCCGAGATGGCCTGTTTCTGCACTGTAATTGTTATATGCTTATATAGTGGGAGCTGATCCCAACATCTTTAAGTAAATTACCACAGGACAATACAGAATTCGGTTGGCCTACACGCCAGCATTGGAATCAGAATGATAAAACCCACGCACAAACGGCGAAAATATGCCGACTCGCTGCAGACTATGGTGGAAATGAACTGCGCTCTCAGACGCGCCGATGTTTAATGGCGGCATGCAAACCCGTGAAAATGTTCAGGCCCCAGTGAGATTGGAACTCACCGCCCGTGGTTTACAAGACCAGTGCTCTAACCCCTGAGCTATGGAGCACCCTTCGACCCCACCGCCATCTGAATGGATTGATGAACCCGCGAAGACTTCTTTCTTTGCACTCTTTAATGCAATTTTATCTTATTATCTACTGCACTGTACTGATGTGAAAAACAAATGTTATCTCATATGCCAGTCACATTACACCCCATTGCGAATCTGATTGAGCAGCAGCACTACGTCACAGCTTTCACGTCATGACTGCTATACTCGGTTTCTCACTGTCGAGTCCCACAGTGATTCCCTCCAGCTGCAATATCCTTCAGTGCCCCACTCATCAGTGCAGCACGGTACGACCCTGTTGGTGCTTCCACACACAGTGGCACTGCATTAGACCCCCTAAACATGTTTTCCCGTTGTACCACCTCTCCACGTATAATTACTATCTGACGAATTGCACCAGCCCCCGCCGCCGTATTATTCCGTCGGTTTTACTCCAAAATGTATAATTCTATTATTACTATGTATTTGTGGGTCTCTCCATCACTACTCCACTCTGTTGTTTAGATGTTCCAATGCAATTTAGCTTATTATTTATTGCAGTATACTGATCAGCAAATCAAATTTCATAACATGTCCCCGTCACATTATACCTCTTCCCTATTCTGACTTACCAGAAGTACAACGTCACAGCTTGTCACTGCTTGAATGCAATCCCCGGTGTCTCGCCCTGGAACACGCACGCATAGTGATTCACTCCGGGTACACTATCCTTCAGTGTCCCACTCATCAGTACAGCACGGTACCATCTCATTGGCGCTCCCACACTATCACTAGTAGTGGAAGGAGGAGTAGGAGGCAGCCGACAATCCCAGAGGATTATGGGTTTCCACCTCTTCTGGTCTGTGGCATCACCAGGTCGCAAATCTTGTTGGGAAGATTTGAAGAATCGGGTGTTGTTCATGCGGCTTACCCCTCTCCACGTCACTGATGTTGTCCAAACTCAGTGGTTTGCACCTGAAGACATTCCCATGGGAGGGTATGACCGCCACCGTGCGGGGCTTTAAATTCGGAGCTGTCCTTCTCCTAGGCGGGCCGCTGTCCAACGCTGACGAGACCCACCACCCGAAGCACCTAGGTTTGAGGCGCCAGTGTTCCGCATGTGCTCACTCTCTTGTCCGTTGAAGCAGTTCTACCGCCAGGACTTAAGAACTTTTTAAAAGCTATTATTAATGCTTTTTGAGATAGTGATTTAGATGCATATCAGATTTTTTTTTACTGAGTTAAGTATTGTATGTAATTAGTTTTGCTACAACAAGTGTATGGGACATTGGAAAAAAGTTGAATTTCCCCATGGGGATGAATAAAGTATCTATCTATCTATCTATCTATCTATCTATCTATCTATCTATCTATCTATCTATCTATCTATCTATCTATCTATCTTTCTTTCTTTCTTTCTCCCGGTCTTGTAGCTGAGCCACACGTGAAGCCCAAGAGTTGCACTTGATTGCCGGAGTCTGTTAGAAATGCACTCAATGTGGAGCACGTTATAGGTAGCGGCATAGAGAAACATAGAAAACCTAAAGCATAATACAGGTCCATCGGCACACAATGCTATGTGGAACATGTATTTCATCAGTAATTAGCCAGAGTTTCCCATAAGACTGCATTTTCTGAGCTCCATGTACCTATCCAGGAGGCTGTTAAAATACCCTACCGTATCCAGCTGTACCGCCGATGTTGGCAGCCGATTGCCCGCACTGAGAACACACTGATCAAAAAAAGAGCCCTGATATCTCCTGTGAAGCTACTTCCAAGCAGCTTAAAACTATGACCCCTCATGTTAGCCATTTGAGCCGCAGGAAAAAGCCTCTGACTACCCAGAGGATCAATGCCTCTCATCATCTTATACACCTCTACCAGGTCACCTCTCTAGGGAGAAAAGGCCAAGTTCACTCAGCATATTCTTATGAAGCTCCATCTCAATTCTCGAAGTTACTTGACGTTACTGCAAGTATTTGATATATAGCTCGAATTGGTAGAGTCCGGTTAGCTCATTCGGTAGAGCATCAGGCTTTGAATCTGAGAGTCCAGAATTCAAGACCAGAGTTAAAGTCCAGAGTTCAAGTCCCCGTTCGGGCTCTGACTTTTTATCGCAAGATACAAGAGGACAGCCTTGTATTGTTAGAAAGATTCTAATTAACCTACTATTCGCCATTTTAGTTTCGATTTTCACATTTAAAGAGAAATTGCATAAGTATATGTACAGGAAAGGTATGGAGGGTTATGGACTGAGAGCAGGTCGGTGGGAGTAGGTCAGAGTAAGCGTTCGGCACAGACTGAAAGGGCCGAGATGGCCTGTTTCTGCACTGTAATTGTTATATGCTTATATAGTGGGAGCTGATCCCAACAACTTTAAGTAAAATACCACAGGACAATACAGAATTAGGTTGGCCTACACGCCAGCATTGGAATCAGAATGATAAAACCCACGCACAAACGGCGAAAATATGCCGACTCGCTGCAGACTATGGTGGAAATGAACTGCGCTCTCAGACGCGCCGATGTTTAATGGCGGCATGCTAACCTATGAAAATGTTCAGGCCCCAGTGAGATTGGAACTCACCGCCCCTGGTTTACAAGACCAGTGCTCTAACCCCTGAGCTATGGATCACCCTTCGACCCCACCGCCATCTGAATGGATGATGAACCCGCCAAGTCTTCTTTCTTTGAACTGTTTAATGCAATTTTAGCTTATTATCTACTGCACTGTACTGATGTGAAAAACAAATGTCATGTCATATGCCAGTCACATTATACCCCATTGCGAATCTGATTGAGCAGCAGTAATACGTCACAGCTTTCACGTCATGACTGCTATACTCGGTTTCTCACTGTCGAGTCCCACAGTGATTCCCTCCAGCTGCAATATCCTTCAGTACCCCACTCATCAGTGCAGCACGGTACAACCCTGTTGGTGCTTCCACACATGCTTCCCCTAAACATGTTTTCCCGTTGTACCACCTCTCCACGTATAATTACTATCTGACGAACAGCACCACCGCCCGCCGCCGTCTTATTCGGTCGGTTTTACTCCAAAACGTACAATTCTCTTATTACTATGTTTCTCTGAGTCACTCCATCACTAATCCACTCTGTTGTTTAAATGTTCCAACGCAAATTTGCTTATTACTTATTGCAGTATACTGATCAGCAAATCAAATTTGATGACATATCCCAGTCACTTAATACCTCTTTCCTATTCTGACTTACCAGAACTACTACGTCACAGCTTGTCACTGCTTGCATGCAATCCTCGGTGTCTCACCCTGGAACACGCACGCGTAGTGATTCACTCCGGGTACACTATCGTTCAGTGCCCCACTCATCAGTGCAGCACGGTATCATCTCATTGGCGCTCCCACACTGTTACTCCATTATTCCCCGTAAGCATGTTCTTCCGTTCGTACCAACTCTCCTGACTCCAAATCGCATCATTCCATTAACAAGTCAACTGATTGTTTCTCACCCTCACCACCTCCGCTCCTTCTCATTATTACTGCCTCTGAGTGTGTTTCGAAGCACTTGTGACAAATGTAGGTAACCTTTATCATTATCTCACAATTTAACAGCACTAAGGACGACGCCACGCCGTATCACGTGCACAACATCTAACTTCAATGTATTCGTAGTGGTGGTAGGAGGAGTAGGATGCAGCCGACAATCCCAGGGGTTTTCGGTTTCTGCCTCTTCTGGTCTGTGGCATCACCAGGTCGCAAATCTTGTTGGGAAGATTTGAAGAATCGGGTGTTGTTCATGCGGCTTACCCCTCTCCACGTCACTGATGTTGTCTAAAATCAGTGGTTTGCACCCGAAGCCATTCCCATGGGTGGGTATGACCGCCAGGGGGCGGAGCTTTAAATTCGGAGCTGTCATTCTCCTAGGCCGGACGCTGTCCAACGCTGTCGAGACCCACCACCCGAAGTAAATAGGTTTCCGGCACCAGTGTTCTGCATTTACTCACTCTTTTCTCAGTTGGAACAGTTTCTCCGCATCTGGTAGCTGAGTCACATGTGAAGTCCAAGAGTTGGACTTGATGGCCGGAGGCTGTCAGAAATGCACGCAATGTGGAGCACGGTGTAGGTAGCAACATAGAAAAACATAGAAAACCTACAGCATAATACAGGTCCTTCGGTCCATGCTGTGCTGAACATATATTTACTTCAGAAATTACCCAGAGTTTCCCATAGCCCTCTATTTCCTGATTTCCATGTACCTATCTAGGAGACTCTTAAAATACACTATCGTATCCGGCTCCACCGCCGATGCTGGCAGCCCATTCCACGCACTCACAACCGTCTGCTTAAAAAAATACCTCTGATATCTCCTCTGAAACTACTTCCAAGCACCTTAAAACTATGCCTCTCATGTTAGCCATTTCAGCTGTAGGAAAAGACCTCTGTCTACCAACAGGATCAATGACACTCATCATCTGATACACCTCTATCAGGTCACCTCTCTAAGGAGAAAAGGCAAATTTCACTCACCATATTCTCATGAGGCACCTTCTCCTTTGTCAGAAACTATTTGAAGTTACTGGGAGTATTTGATATATAACCTTGATTAGTGGAGCCCGGATAGCTCAGTCGGTAGAGCATCAGACTTTTAATCTGAGGGTCCAGGGTTCAAGTCCCTGTTCGGGCGCTGACTTTATATCGCAAGATACAAGAGGACAGCCTTGTATTGTTAAAAAGATGCTAATTAACCTACTATTCGCCATTTTAGTTTCGATATTGTCATTTAAAGTAAAATCGTATAGTTAGATGAACAGGAAACGATTGGAGGGTTATAGGCTTAGGGCAGGTCGGTGGGACAAGGTGAGAGTAAGCGTTCGGCAGAGACTGGAAGGGCCGAGATGGCCTGTTTCTGTACTGTAATTTTATATGGTTATATAGTGGGAGCTGATCCCAACAACTTTGAGTATTATACCACAGGACAATATTGAATGAGGTTGGCCTACACGCCAGAATTGGAATGCGGGAGAAAAGCCACGTACAAATGGCGAAAATATGCCGACTCGCTACAGACTATAGTAGAAATGAACTGAGCACTCGAACGCGTCGATATTTAATGTCGGCATACTAACCCATGAAAATGTTGAGGCCCCAGTTAGATTCGAAATCACGGCCCCTGGTTTACAAGACCAGCGCTCTAACCCTGAGCTATGGAGCCCCGTTCGCCCCTTCCGCCATCTGAATGGATTGATGAACCTGCGAAGTCTTCATTCTTTGCACTGTTTAATGCAATTTTAGCTTATTATCTACTGCACTGTACGGATGTGCAAAACAAATCTCATGTCATATGCCCCTCACATTATACCCTATTGCGATTCTGATTGAGCAGCAGTAATACGTCACAGCTTGCACGTCACGACTGCTATACTCGTTTTCTCACTGTCGAGTCCCACAGTGATTCCCTCCAGCTGCAATATCCTTCAGTGCCCCACTCATCAGTGCAGCACAGTACAACCCTGTTGGTGCTTCCACACACAGTGGCACTGCATTAGACCCCCTAAACATGTTTTCCCGTTGTACCACCTCTCCACGTATAATTACTGTCTGACGAAATGCACCAGCGCCCACCGCAGTCTTATTCCGTCGGTTTTAGTCCAAAACGTATAATTCTATTATTACTATGTTTTCCTGGGTCTCTCCATCACTGATCCACTCTGTTGTTTAAATGTTCAATTGCAATTTAGCTTATTAATTATTGCAGTATACTGATAGCAAATCATATTTCATAACATATAACAATCTGGTCACACCTCTTTCCTATTCTGATTTACCAGAAGTACTACGTCACAGCTTGTCATTGCTTGAATGCAATCCTCGGTGTGTCACCCTGGAACACGCACGCATAGTGATTCACTCCTCGGGGTTTACTCCCAAAGCCATTCCCATGGGTGGGTACGACCGCCAGTGGGCGGAGCTTTAAATTCGGAGCTTTCCTTCTCCTCGGCGGGCCGCTGTCCAACGCTGACGAGACCCACCACCCGATGCAAATAGGTTTCCGGCACCAGTGTTCTGCATTTACTCACTCTTTTCTCAGTTGGAACAGTTTCTCCGCATCTGGTAGCTGAGCCACATGTGAAGTCCAAGAGTTGGACTTGATGGCCGGAGGCTGTCAGAAATGCACGCAATGTGGAGCACGGTGTAGGTAGCAACATAGAAAAACATAGAAAACCTACAGCATAATACAGGTCCTTCGGTCCATGCTGTGCTGAACATATATTTACTTCAGAAATTACCCAGAGTTTCCCATAGCCCTCTATTTCCTGATTTCCATGTACCTATCTAGGAGACTCTTAAAATACACTATCGTATCCGGCTCCACCGCCGATGCTGGCAGCCCATTCCACGCACTCACAACCGTCTGCTTAAAAAAATACCTCTGATATCTCCTCTGAAACTACTTCCAAGCACCTTAAAACTATGCCCTCTCATGTTAGCCATTTCAGCTGTAGGAAAAGACCTCTGTCTACCAACAGGATCAATGACACTCATCATCTGATACACCTCTATCAGGTCACCTCTCTAAGGAGAAAAGGCAAATTTCACTCACCATATTCTCATGAGGCACCTTCTCCTTTGTCAGAAGCTACTTGAAGTTAATGGGAGCATTTGATATATAAGCCAGATTAGTGGAGCTCGGATAGCTCAGTCGGTAGAGCATCAGACTTTTAATCTGAGGGTCCAGGGTTCAGGTCCCTGTTCGGGCGTTGACTTTATATCGCAAGATACAAGAGGACAGCCTTGTATTGTTAAAAAGATGCTAAATAACCTACTATTCGCCATTTTAGTTTCCATATTGTCATTTAAAGTAAAATCGTATAGGTAGATGGACAGGAAAGGATTGGAGGGTTATAGGCTTAGGGCAGGTCGGTGGGACAAGGTGAGAGTAAGCGTTCGGCACAGACTGGAAGGGCCGAGATGGCCTGTTTCTGTACTGTAATTTTATATGGTTATATAGTGGGAGCTGATCCCAACAACTTTGAGTATTATACCACAGGACAATATTGAATGAGGTTGGCCTACACGCCAGAATTGGAATGCGGGAGAAAAGCCACGTACAAATGGCGAAAATATGCCGACTCGCTGCAGACTATAGTAGAAATGAACTGAGCACTCGAACGCGTCGATATTTAATGGCGGCATACTAACCCATGAAAATGTTGAGGCCCCAGTGAGATTCGAACTCACGGCCCCTGGTTTACAAGACCAGTGCTCTAACCCCTGAGCTATGGAGCACCCTTCGCCCACTCCGCCATCTGAATGGTTGATGATCCCGCTGAGTCTTCTTTCTTTGCACTGTTTAATGCAATTTTAGCTTATTATCTACTGCACTATACTGATGCTCAAAACAAATGTCATGTCATATGCCAGTCACATTATACCTCTTTCCAATTCTGATTGGACGTCACGACTGCTATACTCGGTTTCTCACTGTCGAGTCCCACAGTGATTCCCTCCAGCTGCAATATCCTTCAGTGCCCCACTCATCAATGCAGCACGGTACAACCCTGTTGGTGCTTCCACACACAGTGGCACTGCATTAGACCCCCTAAACATGTTTTCCCGTTCTACCACCTCTCCACGTATAATTACTATCTGACGAACAGCACAACCGCCCACCGCCGTCTTATTCCGTCGGTTTCAGTCCAAAACGTATAATTCTATTATTACTATGTTTTTGTTGGTCTCTCCATCACTAATCGACTCTGTTGTTTAAATGTTCCAATGCAATTTAGCTTATTATTTATTGCAGTATACTGATCAGCAAATCAAATTTCATAACATATCCCAGTCACATTATACCTCTTTCCAATTCTGATTTACCAGAAGTACTACGTCACAGCTTGTCACTGCTTGCATGCAAACCTCGGTGTCTCTCCCTGGAACACGCACGCATAGTGATTCACACCGGGTACACTATCCTTCATTGCCCCACTCATCAGTACAGCACTGTACCAGCTTATTGGCGCTCCCACACTATTACTGCATTAGTCCTTCTAAACATGTTCTTCCGTTCGTACCAACTCTCATGACTCTAAATCATATCATTCTATTAGCAAGAGATCTGATTGTGTGTCACCATCACTACCTCCACTCACTGTTTTTTTTCTGATTATTACTGCCTCTGAGTGTGTTTCGAAGTACTTGTGCCATATGTAGGTAACGCCTATCTTTATATCACACTATAACTGCACTAAGGACGACGCCACGTCGTATCACGTCAACACTTTTTAACTTTAATATACTGTTTAATTAGTAGTGTTTGGAGGAGTAGGGGGCAGCCGTCAATCCCAGGGGATTATGGGATTCCGCCTCTGGTGGTCTGTGTGCATCTCCAGGTCGCAAATCTTGTTGGGAAAATCTTGTTTGCACCCGAAACCATTCCCATGGGAGGGTATGACCGCCAGGGGGCGGAGCTTTAAAATCGGAGCTGTCCTTCTCCTAGGCGCGCCGCTGTCCAACACTGACGAGACCCTCCACCCAAAGCAAATCGGTTTGAGGCGCCAGTATTCCGCATTTGCTCACTCTCTTGTCAGTAGAAGCATTTTCTCCGGGTCTAGTAGCTGAGCCACACGTGAAGCCCAAGAGTTGCACTTGATTGCCGGAGTCTGTTAGAAATTCCCGCAATGTGGAACACGTTATAGGTAGCGACATAGAAAAACATAGAAAATCCAGAGCATAATACAGGTCCTTCGGCCCACAATGCTATTTTGAACATGTATTTCATTCAGAAATTAGCCAGAGTTACCCATAAGCCTGCATTTCCTGAGCTACATGTACCTATCCGGGAGTCTGTTAAAATACCCTACCGTATCCGGCTGCACCGCCGATGCACGCACTGAGAACCATCTGATAAAAAAAATTGCCCTGATATCTCTTGTGAAACTACTTCCAAGCAGCTTAAAACTATGCCCCGTCATGTTAGCCATTTGAGCCGTAGGAAAAAGCCTCTGATTACCCAGAGGATCAATGCCTGTCATCATCTTATACACCTCTATCAGGTCACCTCTCTGAGGAGAAAAGGCCAAGTTCACTCAGCATATTCTCATGAGGCTCCTTCTCCATTGTCAAAAGCTACTTGACGTTACCGGCAACATTTGATATATAGCTCAAATTGGTAGAGCCCGGATAGCTCATTCGGTAGAGCATCAGACTTTTAATCTGAGAAGTCCAGAGTTCAAGACCGATGTTCAAGTCCAGAGTTCAAGTCCCCGTTCGGGCTCTGACTTTTTATCGCAAGATACAAGAGGACAGCCTTGTATTGTTAAAAATATGCTAATTAACCAACTATTAGCCATTTTAGTTTCGATTTCCTAATTTAAAGTAAAATTGTATAGGTAGATGGACAGGAAAGGAACGGAGGGTTATAGGCTTAGGGCAGGTCGGTGGGACAAGGTGAGAGTAAGCGTTCGGCAGAGACTGGACCGGCCGAGATGGCCTTTTTCTGTACTGTCATTTTTATATGGTTATATAGTGGGAGCTGATCCCAACAACTTTAGGTAATATACCACAGGACAATATTGAATGAGGTGGGCCTACACGCCAGCATTGGAATGAG
The DNA here is from genome assembly GCF_048418815.1 of Hemitrygon akajei. Taxonomy (NCBI): domain Eukaryota; kingdom Metazoa; phylum Chordata; class Chondrichthyes; order Myliobatiformes; family Dasyatidae; genus Hemitrygon; species Hemitrygon akajei. Next base: position 431,829 of record NW_027332036.1, read on the forward strand.
AATGAGAAAACCCATGCACAAACGGCGAAGATATGCCGACTCTCTGCAGACTATGGTGGAAATGAACTGCGCTCTCGAAAGCGCCGATATTTAATGCCGGCATGCTAACCCGTGAAAATGTTGAGGCCCCAGTGAGATTGGAACTCACGGCCCCTGGTTTACAAGACCAGTGCTCTAACCCCTGAGCTATGGAGCCCTCGTTCGCCCGCTCCGCCATCTGAATGGATTGATGAACCTGCGAAGTCTTCATTCTTTGCACTGTTTAATGCAATTTTAGCTTATTATCTACTGCACTGTACGGATGTGCAAAACAAATCTCATGTCATATGCCCCTCACATTATCCCCCATTGCGATTCTGATTGAACAGCAGCACTACGTCACAGCTTGCACGTCACGACTGCTATACTCGGTTTCTCACTGTCGAGTCCCACAGTGATTCCCTCCAGCTGCAATATCCTTCAGTGCCCCACTCATCAGTGCAGCACGGTACAACCCTGTTGGTGCTTCCACACACAGTGGCACTGCATTAGACCCCCTAAACATGTTTTCCCGTTGTACCACCTCTCCACGTATAATTACTGTCTGACGAAATGCACCAGCGCCCACCGCCGTCTTATTCCGTCGGTTTTAGTCCAAAACGTATAATTCTATTATTACTATGTTTTCCTGGGTCTCTCCATCACTGATCCACTCTGTTGTTTAAATGTTCAATTGCAATTTAGCTTATTAATTATTGCAGTATACTGATAGCAAATCATATTTCATAACATATAACAATCTGGTCACACCTCTTTCCTATTCTGATTTACCAGAAGTTCTACGTCACAGCTTGTCATTGCTTGAATGCAATCCTCGGTGTGTCACCCTGGAACACGCACGCATAGTGATTCACTCCTCGGGGTTTACTCCCAAAGCCATTCCCATGGGTGGGTACGACCGCCAGTGGGCGGAGCATTAAATTCGGAACTTTCCTTCTCCTCGGCGGGCCGCTGTCCAACGCCTACGAGACCCACCACCCGAAGCAAATAGGTTTCCGGCACCAGTGTTCTGCATTTACTCACTCTCTTCTCAGTTGGAACAGTTTCTCCGCATCTGGTAGCTGAGCCACATGTGAAGTCCAAGAGTTGGACTTGATGGCCGGAGGCTGTCAGAAATGCACGCAATGTGGAGCACGGTGTAGGTAGCAACATAGAAAAACATAGAAAACCTACAGCATAATACAGGTCCTTCGGCCCACAATGCAGTGCTGAACATATATTTACTTCGGAAATTACCCAGAGTTTCCCATAACCCTCTATTTCCTGATTTCCATGTACCTATCCAGGAGACTCTTAAAATACACTATCGTATCCGGCTCCACCGCCGATGCTGGCAGCCCATTCCACGCACTCACAACCGTCTGCTTAAAAAAATACCTCTGATATCTCCTCTGAAATTACTTCCAAGCACCTTAAAACTATGCCCTCTCATGTTAGCCATTTCAGCTGTAGGAAAAGACCTCTGTCTACCAACAGGATCAATGACACTCATCATCTGATACACCTCTATCAGGTCACCTCTCTAAGGAGAAAAGGCAAATTTCACTCACCATATTCTCATGAGGCACCTTCTCCTTTGTCAGAACCTATTTGAAGTTACTGGGAGTATTTGATATATAATCTTGATTAGTGGAGCCCGGATAGCTCAGTCGGTAGAGCATCAGACTTTTAATCCGAGGGTCCAGGTTTCAAGTCCCTGTTCGGGCGCTGACTTTATATCGCAAGATACAAGAGGACAGCCTTGTATTGTTAAAAAGATGCTAAATAACCTACTATTCGCCATTTTAGTTTCCATATTGTCATTTAAAGTAAAATCGTATAGGTAGATGGACAGGAAAGGATTGGAGGGTTATAGGCTTAGGGCAGGTCGGTGGGACAAGGTGAGAGTAAGCGTTCGGCAGAGACTGGAAGGGCCGAGATGGCCTGTTTCTGTACTGTAATTTTATATGGTTATATAGTGGGAGCTGATCCCAACAGCTTTAAGTAATATACCACAGGACAATATTGAATGAGGTTGGCCTACACGCCAGAATTGGAATGCGGGAGAAAAGCCACGTACAAACGGCGAAAATATGACGACTCGCTGCAGACTATAGTAGAAATGAACTGCGCACTCGAACGCGTCGCTATTTATTGGCGGCATACTAACCCATGAAAATGTTGAGGCCCCAGTTAGATTCGAACTCACGGCCCCTGGTTTACAAGACCAGTGCTCTAACCCCTGAGCTATGGAGCCCCGGTAACCCCCTCCGCCATCTGAATGGATGATGAACCCGCGAAGACTTCTTCCTTTGCACTCTTTAATGCAATTTTAGCTTATTATCTACTTGCACTATACAGATGTGCAAAACAAATGTCATGCCATATGCCCCTCACATTATACCCCATTGCGATTCTGATTGAGCAGCAGCACTACGTCACAGCTTGGACGTCATGACTGCTATACTCGGTTTCTCACTGTCGAGTCCCACAGTGATTCCCTCCAGCTGCAATATCCTTCAGTGCCCCACTCATCAATGCAGCACGGTACAACCCTGTTGGTGCTTCCACACACAGTGGCACTGCATTAGACCCCCTAAACATGTTTACCCGTTGTACTACCTCTCCACGTATAATTACTATCTGACGAACAGCACAACCGCCCACCGCCGTCTTATTCCGTCGGTTTCAGTCCAAAACGTATAATTCTATTATTACTATGTTTTTGTTGGTCTCCCCATCACTAATCCACTCTGTTGTTTAAATGTTCTAATGCAATTTAGCTTATTATTTTTTGCAGTATACTGATCAGCAAATCAAATTTCATAACATATCCCAGTCACATTATACCTCTTTCCAATTCTGATTTACCAGAAGTACTACGTCACAGCTTGTCACTGCTTGCATGCAATCCTCGGTGTCTCACCCTGGAACACGCACGCATAGTGATTCACTCCGGGTACACTATCCTTCAGTGCCCCACTCATCAGCACAGCACTGTACCAGCTTATTGGCGCTCCCACACTATTACTGCATTAGTCCTTCTAAACATGTTCTTCCGTTCGTACCAACTCTCATGACTCCAAATCGTATCATTCTATTAGCAAGTCAACTGATTGTGTCTCACCATCACTACCTCCACTCACTGTTTTTTTCTGATTATTACTGCCTCTGAGTGTGTTTCGAAGTACTTGTGCCATATGTAGGTAACGTTTATCTTTATATCACACTATAACTGCACTAAGGACGACGCCACGCCGTATCACGTCAACGCTTTTTAACTTTAATATACCGTTTAATTAGTAGTATTAGGAGGAGCAGGAGGCAGCCGTCAATCCCAGGGGATTATGGTTTTCCGCCTCTTCTGGTCTGTGTGCATCTCCAGGTCGCAAATCTTGTTGGGAAAATCTTGTTTGCAACCGAATCCATTCCCATGGGTGGGTATGACTGCCGGGGGCGGAGCTTTAAAATCGGAGCTGTCCTTCTCCTAGGCGCGCCGCTGTCCAACACTGACGAGACCCACCACCCGAAGCAACTAGTTTTGAGGCGCAAGTGTTCCGCATTTGCTCACTCTCTTGTCAGTAGATGCAATTTCTCCTGGTCTAGTAGCCGAGCCACACGTGAAGCCCAAGAGTTGCACTTGATTGCCGGAGTCTGTTAGAAATTCCCGCAATGTGGAACACGTTATAGGTAGCGACATAGAAAAACACAGAAAACCTACAGCATAATACTGGTCCTTCGGCCCACAATGCTATTTTGAACATGTATTAAATTCAGAAATTAGCCAGAGTTACACATAAACCTGCATTTCCTGAGCTACATGTACCTATCCGGGAGTCTGTTAAAATACCCTACCGTATCCGGCTGCACCGCCGATGCTGGCAGCCGATTGCACGCACTGAGAGCACTCAGCTTAAAAAAATAGCCCTGATATCTCCTGTGAAGCTACTTCCAAGCAGCTTAAAACTATGCCCCTTCATGTTAGCCATTTGAGCCGTAGGAAAAAGCCTCTGATTACCCAGAGGATCAATGCCTGTCATCATCTTATACACCTCTATCAGGTCACCTCTCTAGGAGAAAAGGCCGAGTTCACCCAGCATATTCTTATGAGGCTCCACCTCCATTGTCAAAAGATACTTGACGTTACTGGCAGCATTTGATATATAGCTCGAATTGGTAGAGCCCTGATAGCTCATTCGGTAGAGCATCATACTATTATTCTGAGAAGTCCAGAGTTCAAGACCGGATTTCAAGTCCAGAGTTCAAGTCCCCATTCGGGATCTGACTTATAATCGCAAGATACAAGAGGACAGCCTTGTATTGTTAAAAAGAGGCTATTTAACCTATTATTCGCCATTTTAGTTTCGATTTTCTCATTTAAACTAAAATTGTATAAGTAGATGGACAGGAAAGGAACGGAGGGTTATGGACTGAGGGCAGGTCGGTGGGACTAGGTCAGAGTAAGCGTTCGGCACAGACTGGAAGGGCCAAGATGGCCTGTTTCTGTGCTGTAATTTTTATATGGTGATATAGTGGGAGCTGATCCCAACAACTTTAAGTAATATAGCACAGGACAATATTGAATGAGTTTGGCCAACACGCCAGCATTGGAATGAGAATGAGAGAACCCACGCAGAAACGGCGAAAATATGCCGACTCGCTGCAGCCTATGGTGGAAATGAACTGCGCTCACGGACGCGCCGATATTTAATGGAGGCATGCTAACCCGTGAAAATGTTCAGGCCCCAGTGAGATTGGAACGCACGGCCCCTGGTTTACAAGACCAGTGGTCTAACCCCTGAGCTATGAAGCCCCCTTCGGCCATCCGCCATGGGCGGATGGAAGATGAACCCGCGAAGTCTTCTTTCTTTGCACTGTTTAATGCAATTTTATCTTATTATCTACTGCACTGTACTGATGTGCAAAACAAATGTCATGGCATATGCCCCTCACATTATACCCCATTGCGATTCTGATTGAGCAGCAGCACTACGTCACAGCTAGCACGTCATGGCTGCTATACTCGGTTTCTCACTGTCGAGTCCCACAGTGATTCCCTCCATCTGCAATATCCTTCAGTGCCCCACTCATCAGTGCAGCACGGTACAACCCTGTTGGTGCTTCCACACACAGTGGCACTGCATTAGACCCCCTAAACATGTTTTCCCGCTGAACCACCTCTCCACGTATAATTACTATCTGACGAACAGCACAACCGCCCACCGCCGTCTTATTCCGTCGGTTTCAGTCCAAAACGTATAATTCTATTATTACTATGTTTTCCTGGGTCTCCCCATCACTAATCCACTCTGTTGTTTAAATGTTCCAATGCAATTTATCTTACTATTTATTGCAGTATACTGATCAGCAAATATAATTGCATAACATATCCCAGTCACGTTATACCTCTTTCCTATTCTGACTTACCACAAGTACCACGTCACAGCTTGTCACAGCTTGAATGCAATCCTCGGTGTCTCACCCTGGTACACCCACGCATAGTGATTCACTCCGGGTACACTAACCTTCAGTGCCTCACTCGTCAGTACAGCACGGTACCATCTCATTGGCGCTCCCACACTATTACTAAGTTATTCCCCCTAAGCATGTTCTTCCGTTCGTACCAACTCTCCAGACTCCAAATCGCATCATTCCATTAGCAAGTCATCTGTTTGTGTCTCACAATCACTACCTCCGCTCACAGTTTCTTTTCTCATTATTTGCTGCCACTGAGTGTATTTCGAAGCACTTGTGAAAAAATGTAGGTAACCTTTATCTTTATCTCACAATATAACAGCACTAAGGACGACGCCACACCGTATCACGTCCACAACGTCTAACGTCAATGTATTCGTAGTGGTGGTAGGAGGGGGAGGAGGCAGACGACAATCCGTGGGGTTTTCGGTTTCTGCCTCTTCTGGTCTGTGGCATCTATCTCCAGGTCGCCAATCTTTTTGGGAAGATCTGAAGAATCGGGTGTTGTTCATGCGTCTTACCCCTCTGCACGTCACTGATGTTGTCCAACATCAGTGGTTTGCACCCGAAGCCATTCCCATGGGTGGGTATGACCGCCAGCGACTGAGCTTCAAATTCGGAGCTGTCCTTCTCCTAGGCGGGCCGCTGCCCAACGCTGCCGAGACCCACCACCCGAAGCAACTAGGTTTGAGGCGCCAGTGTTCCGCATTTGCTCACTCTCTTGTCAGTAGAAGCAGTTTCTCCGGGACTAGTAGCTGATCCACACGTGAAGCCCAAGAGTTGCACTTGATTGCCGGAGTCTGTTAGAAATGCACGCAATGTGGAGCACGTTATAGGTAGCTACATACAGAAACATAGAAAACCTACAGCATAATACAGGTCCTTCGGCCCACAATGCTATGTTGAAAATGTATTTCATTCAGAAATTAGCCAGAGTTACCCATAAGCCTGCATTTCCTGAGCTGCATGTACCTGTCCAGGAGTCTGTTAAAATACCCTACCGTATCCGGCTGCACCGCCGATGCTGGCAGCCGATTGCACGCACTGAGGACACTCTGCATAAACAAAATAGCCCTGATATCTCCTGTGAAGCTACTTCAAAGCAGCTTAAAACGATGCCCCCTCATGTTAGCCATTTCAGCCGTAGGAAAAAACCTCAGACTACCCAGAGGATCAATGCCTATCATCATCTTATGCATCTCTATCAGGTCACCTCTCTAGGGTGAAAAGGGCAAGTTCACTCAGCATATTCTCATGAGGCTCCTTCTCCATAGTCAGAAGCTACTTGAAGTTACTGGGAGTATTTGATATATAGCTCGAATTGTTAGAGCCCGGATAGCTCATTCGATAGAGCATCAGACTTTTAATCTGTGAGTCCAGAGTTCAAGTCCCCGTTCGGGCTCTCACTTTATATCGCAAGATACAAGAGGACAGCCTTGTATTGTTAAAAAGATGCTAATTAACCTACTATTCGCCGTTTTAGTTTCGATTTTCTCATTTAAAGAAAAATTGTATAAGTAGATGGACTGGAAAGGAATGGAGGGTTATGGACTGAGGGCAGTTCTGCGGGACTAGGTCAGAGTAAGCGTTCGGCACAGACTGGAAGAGCCGAGATGGCCTGTTTCTGTGCTGTAATTTTTATATGATAATATAGTGGAAGCTGATCCCAACAACTTTAAGTAATATACCACAGGACAATATAGAATGAGTTTGGCCTACACGCCAGCATTGGAATGAGAATGAGAAAACCCACGCACAATCGGACAAAATATGCCGACTCGCTGCAGAATATGGTGGAAATGAACTGCGCTCTCGGACTCGCCGATATTTAACAGCGGTATGCTAACCCGTGAAAATGTTCAGGCCAATACCTCACAGCTTGCACGTCATGACTGCTATACTCGGTTTCTCACTGTCGAGTCCCACAGTGATTCCCTCCAGCTGCAATATCCTTCAGTGCCCCACTCATCAGTGCAGCACGGTACAACACTGTTGGTGCTTCCACACACAGTGGCACTGCATTAGACCCCCTAAACATGTCTTCCGGTTGTACCATGTCTCCACGTATAATTACTATTTGACGAACAGCAAAACCTCCCGCCGCCTTCTTATTCCGTCGGTTTTCCTCCAAAACATCTAATTCTATTAATACTATGTTTTTGTGGGTCTCTCCATCACTAATGCACACTGTTGTTTAAATGTTCCAATGAAATTTAGCTTATTATTTATTGCAGTATACAGATCAGCAATTCAAATTTCATATCATATCCCAGTCACATTATTCCTCTTTCCTATTCTGACTTACCAGAACTACTACGTCACAGCTTGTCACTGCTTGAATGCAATCCCCGGTGTCTCACCCTGGAACACGCACGCATAGTGATTCACTCCGGGTACACTATCATTCAGTGCCTCACTCATCAGTACAGCAAGGTACCATCTCATTGGCGCTCCCACACTACTACTCCATTAGTCCCCCTAAGCATGTTCTTCTGTTCGTACCAACTCTCCTGACTCCAAATCGCATCATTCCATTAACAAGTCAACTGATTGTTTCTCACCCTCACCACCTCCGCTCACAGTATTTGTTTCTCATTATTACTGCCTCTGAGTGTGTTTCGAAGCACTTGTGACAAATGTAGGTAACCTTTATCATTATCTCACAATATAACAGTACTAAGGACGACGCCACGCCGTATCACGTCCACAACTAATTTCAATGTATTAGTAGTGGAAGGAGGAGTCGGAAGCAGCCGACAATCCCAAGGGATTATGGGTTTCCGCCTCTTCGAGACTGTGGCATCTCCAGGTCGCAAGTCTTGTTGGGAAGATTTGAAGAATCGGGTGTTGTTCATGCGGCTTACCCCTCACCACGTCACGGATGTTGTCCAAACTCAGTGGTTTGCACCCGAATCCATTCCCATGGGTGGGTATGATCACCAGCGGCTGAGCTTTAAAATTGGAGCTGTCATTCTCCTAGGCCGGCCGCTGTCCAACGCTGTCGAGACCCACCACCCGAAGCAACCAGGTTTGAGGTGCCAGTGTTCCGCATTTGATCACTCTCTTGTCCGTAGAAGCTGTTTCTCTGGGTCTAGTAGCTGAGCCACACGTGAAGCCCAAGAGTTGCACTTGATTGCCGGAGTCTGTTAGAAATGCACGCAATGTGGAGCACGTTATAGGTAGCGACAGAGAAAAACATAGAAAACCCAACGCATAATACCGGTCCTTCGGCCCGCAATGCTATGTTGAACATGTATTGCATTCAGGAATTAGCCAGAGTTACACATAAGTCTGCATTTCCTGAGCTCTATGTACCTATCCTGGAGTCTGTTAAAATACCGTACCGTATCTGTCTGAACCGCCGATGCTGGCAGCCGATTGCAGGCACTGAGAACCCTATGCTTAAAAAAAAGCTCTGATATCTCTTGTGAAACTTCTTCGAAGCAGCTTAAAACTATGCCCGCTCATGTTGGACATTTCATCCGTAGGAAAAAGCCTCTGATTACCCAGAGGATCAATGCCTCTCATCATCTTATACACCTCTGTCAGGTCACCTCTCTAGGGAGAAAAGGCCAAGTTCACTCAGCATATTCTCATGAGGCTCCTTCTCCATTGTCAAAAGCTACTTGAAGTTACGGGGAGTATTTGATATATAGCTCGAATTGGTAGAGCCCGGATAGCTCATTCGGTAGAGCATCAGACTTTGAATCTGAGAGTCCAGAGTTCAACTCACCGTTCGGGCTCTGACTTTTTATCGCAAGATACAAGAGGACAACCTTGTATTGTGAAAAAGATGCTAATTTACCTAATATTAACCATTTTAGTTTCGATTTTCTCATTTAAAGTCAAATTGTATAAGTTGAAGGACAGGAAAGGAATGGAGGGTTATGGACTGAGGGCAGGTCGGTGGGAATAGGTCAGGGGTAAGCGTTCGGCAGAGACTGGAAGGGCCAAGATGACCTGTGTTTCTGAGCTGTAATTTTTATACGCTTATATGATGGGAGTTGATCCCAACAACTTAAAGCAATATACCACAGGACAATATTGAAAGAGGTCGGCCTACACGCCAACATTGGAATGAGAATGAGAAAACCCACGCACAATCGGCGAAAATATGCCGACTCGCTGCAGACTATGGTGGAAATGAACTGCGCTCTGGGACGCGCCGATATTTAATGGCGGCATGCTAACTCATGAAAATGTTCAGGCCCCAGTGAGATTGGAACTCACGGCCCCTGGTTTACAAGACCAGTGCTCTAACCCCTGAGCTATGTAGCCTCCTTCGACCCCTTCGACATCTGAATGGTTGATGAACCCGTGAAGTCTTCTTTCTTTGCACTGTTTAATGCAATTTTAGCTTATTATCTACTGCACTGTACGGATGTGCAAAACAAATCTCATGTCATATGCCCCTCACATTATACCCCATTGCGATTCTGATTGAGCAGCAGCACTACGTCACAGCTTGCACGTCACGACTGCTATACTCGGTTTCTCACTGTCGAGTCCCGCAGTGATTCCCTCCAGCTGCAATATCCTTCAGTGCCCCACTCATCAGTGCAGCACGGTAAAACCCTGTTGGTGCTTCCACACACAGTGGCACTGCATTAGACCCCCTAAACATGTTTTCCGGCTGTACCATCTCTCCACGTATAATTACTATCTGACGAACAGCACCACCGCCCACCGCCGTCTCAGTCCGTCGGTTTTAGTCCAAAACGTATAATTCTATTATTACTATGTTTTCCTGGGTCTCTCCATCACTGATCCACTCTGTTGTTTAAATGTTCAATTGCAATTTAGCTTATTATTTATTGCAGTATACTGATCGGCAAATCAAATTTCATAACATATCCCAGTCACATGATACCTCTTTCCTATTCTGATTTACCAGAAGTACTACGTCACAGCTTGTCATTGCTTGAATGCAATCCTCGGTGTGTCACCCTGGAACACGCACGCATAGTGATTCACTCCGGGTACACTATCCTTCAGTGCCCCACTCATCAGTACAGCACGGTACCATCTCATTGGCGCCCCCACACTATCACTAGTAGTGGAAGGAGCAGTAGGAAGCAGCCGACAATCCCAGGGGATTATGGGTTCCCGCCTCTTCGGGTCTGTGGCATCTCGGGGTCGCAAATCTTGTTGGGAAGATCTGAAGAATCGGGTGTTGTCCATGCGGCGTACCCCTCTCCACGTCACTGATGTTGTCCAAACTCAGTGGTTTGCACCCGAAGCCATTCCCATGGGTGGGTATGATCACCAGCGGCTGAGCTTTAAAATTGGAGCTGTCATTCTCCTAGGCCGGCCGCTGTCCAACGCTGACGAGACCCACCACCCGAAGCAACTAGGTTTGAGTCGCCAGTGTTCCGCATTTGCTCACTCTCTTGTCAGTAGAAGCAGTTTCTCCGGGTCTAGTAGCTGAGCCACACGTGAAGCCCAAGAGTTGCACTTGATTGCCGGAGTCTGTTAGAAATGCACGCAATGTGGAGCACGTTATAGGTAGCGACAGAGAAAAACATAGAAAACCCAAAGCATAATACCGGTCCTTCGGCCCGCAATGCGATGTTGAACATTTATTGCATTCAGGAATTAGCCAGAGTTACACATATGCCTGCATTTCCTGAGCTCTATGTACCTATCCTGGAGTCTGTTAAAATACCGTACCGTATCCGGCTGAACCGCCGATGCTGACAGCCGATTCCAGGCACTGAGAACCCTCTGCTTAAAAAAAAAAGCTCTGATATCTCCTGTGAAACTACTTCGAAGCAGCTTAAAACTATGCCCGCTCATGTTGGACATTTCATCCGTAGGAAAAAGCCTCTGATTACCCAGAGGATCAATGCCTCTCATCATCATATACACCTCTATCAGGTCAGCTCTCTTGGGAGAAAAGGCCAAATCCACTCAGCATATTCTCATGAGGCTCCTTCTCCATTGTCAAAAGATACTTGAAGTTACGGGGAGTATTTGATATACAGCTCGAATTGGCAGAGCCCGGATAGCTCATTCGGTAGAGCATCAGACTTTTAATCTGAGAGTCCAGAGTTCAAGTCCCCGTTCGGGCTCTCACTTTTTATCGCAGGATACAAGAGGACAACCTTGTATTGTGAAAAAGATGCTAATTAACCTAATATTAACCATTTTAGTTTCGATTTTCTCATTTAAAGTCAAATTGTATAAGTTGAAGGGCAGGAAAGGAATGGAGGGTTATGGACTGAGGGCAGGTCGGTGGGAATATGTCAGAGTAAGCGTTCGGCAGAGACTGGAAGGGCCGAGATGACCTGTTTCTGTGCTGTAATTTTTATATGGAGATATAGTGGGAGCTGATCCCAACAACTATAAGTAATATACCACAGGACAATATTGAATGAGTTTGGCCAACACGCCAGCATTCGAATGAGAACGAGAGAACCCACGCAGAAACGGCGAAAATATGTCGACTCGCTACAGAGTATGGTGGAAATGAACTGCGCTCTCCGACGCGCCGATACTTAATGGTGGCATGTTAACCCGTGAAAATTTTGAGGCCCCAGTGAGATTCGAACTCCCGGCCACTGGTTTACAAGACCAGTGCTCTAACCCCTGAGCTATGGAGCACCCTTCGACCCCTCCGCCATCTGAAAGGATGATCATCCCGCGAAGTCTTCTTCCTTTGCACTGTTGAAAACAATTTTATACTATTATCTACTGCACTATACTGATGAGCAAATCAAATGTCATGTCATATGCCAGTCACATTACACCCCATTGCGATTCTGATTGAGCAGCAGCACTACGTCACAGCTTGCACGTCATGACTGCTATACTCTGTTTCTCACTGTAGAGTCCAACAATGATTCCCTCCAGCTGCAATATCCTTCAGTGCCCCACTCATCAGTGCAGCACGGTATAACCCTGTTGGTGCTTCCACACACAGTGGCACTGCATTAGACCCCCTAAACATCTTTTCCCGTTGTACCCACTCTCCACGTATAATTACTATCTGACGAACAGCACCACCGCCGGCCGCCGTCTTATTCCGTCGGTTTCAGTCCAAAACGTATAACTCTATTATTAGTATGTTTTTGTGGGTCTCTCCATCACTAATACACTCTGTTGTTTACATGTTCCAATGCAATTTATCTTACTATTTATTGCAGTATACTGATCAGCAAATATAATTGCATAACATATCCCAGTCACGTTATACCTCTTTCCTATTCTGACTTACCACAAGTACCACGTCACAGCTTGTCACAGCTTGAATGCAATCCTCGGTGTCTCACCCTGGAACACCCACGCATAGTGATTCACTCCGGGTACACTATCCTTCAGTGACCCACTCGTCAGTACAGCACGGTACCATCTTATTGGCGCTCCCACACTATTACTAAGTTATTCCCCCTAAGCATGTTCTTCCGTTCGTACCAACTCTCCAGACTCCAAATCGCATCATTCCATTAGCAAGTCATCGGTTTGTGTCTCACCATCACTACCTCCGCTCACAGTTTCTTTTCTCATTATTACTGCCACTGAGTGTATTTCGAAGCACTTGTGACAAATGTAGGTAACCTTTATCTTTATCTCACAATATAACAGCACTAAGGACGACGCCACTCCGTATCACGTCCACAACGTCTAACTTCAATGTATTCGTAGTGATGGTAGGAGAAGGAGGAGGCAGACGACAATCCGTGGGGTTTTCAGTTTCTGCCTCTTCTGGTCTGTGGCATCTCCAGGTCGCCAATCTTTTTGGGAAGATCTGAAGAATCGGGTGTTGTTCATGCGTCCTACCCCTCTGCACGTCACTGATGTTGTCCAACATCAGTGGTTTGCACCCGAAGCCATTCCCATGGGTGGGTATGACCGCCAGCGACTGAGCTTCAAATTCGGAGCTGTCCTTCTCATAGGCGGGCCGCTGCCCAACGCTGCCGAGACCCACCACCCGAAGCAATTAGGTTTGAGGCGCCAGTGCTCCGCATTTGCTCACTTTCTTGTCAGTTGAAGCAGTTTCTCCGGGACTTGTAGCTGATCCACACGTGAAGCCCAAGAGTTGCACTTGATTGCCGGAGTCTGTTAGAAATGCACGCAATGTGGAGCACGTTATAGGTAGCTACATACAGAAACATAGAAAACCTAAAGCATAATACAGGTCCTTCGGCCCACAATGCTATGTTGAAAATGTATTTCATTCAGAAATTAGCCAGAGTTACCCATAAGCCTGCATTTCCTGAGCTGCATGTACCTGTCCAGGAGTCTGTTAAAATACCCTACCGTATCCGGCTGCACCGCCGATGCTGGCAGCCGATTGCACGCACTGAGGACACTCTGCATAAACAAAATAGCCCTGATATCTCCTGTGAAGCTACTTCAAAGCAGCTTAAAACGATGCCCGCTCATGTTAGCCATTTCAGCCGTAGGAAAGAACCTCAGACTACCCAGAGGATCAATGCCTCTCATCATCTTATGCATCTCTATCACGTCACCTCTCTAGGGTGAAAAGGGCAAGTTCACTCAGCATATTCTCATGAGGCTCCTTCTCCATAGTCAGAAGCTACTTGAAGTTACTGGGAGTATTTGATATATATCTCGAATTGTTAGAGCCCGGATAGCTCATTCGATAGAGCATCAGACTTTTAATCTGAGAGTCCAGAGTTCAAGTCCCCGTTCGGGCTCTCACTTTATATCGCAAGATACAAGAGGACAGCCTTGTATTGTTAAAAAGATGCTAATTAACCTACTATTCGCCATTTTAGTTTCGATTTTCTCATTTAAAGAAAAATTGTATAAGTAGATGGACTGGAAAGGAATGGAGGGTTATGGACTGAGGGCAGTTCTGCGGGACTAGGTCAGAGTAAGCGTTCGGCACAGACTGGAAGAGCCGAGATGGCCTGTTTCTGTGCTGTAATTTTTATATGATAATATAGTGGAAGCTGATCCCAACAACTTTAAGTAATATACCACAGGACAATATAGAATGAGGTTGGCCTACACGCCAGCATTGGAATGAGAATGAGAAAACCCACGCACAATCGGACAAAATATGCCGACTCGCTGCAGACTATGGTGGAAATGAACTGCGCTCTCGGACTCGCCGATATTTAACAGCGGTATGCTAACCCGTGAAAATGTTCAGGCCAATACCTCACAGCTTGCACGTCATGATTGCTGTACTCGGTTTCTCACTGTCGAGTCCCACAGTGATTCCCTCTAGCTGCAATATCCTTCAGTGCCCCACTCATCAGTGCAGCACGGTACAACACTGTTGGTGCTTCCACACACAGTGGCACTGCATTAGACCCCCTAAACATGTCTTCCGGTTGTACCATGTCTCCACGTATAATTACTATTTGACGAACAGCAAAACCTCCCTCCGCCTTCTTATTCCGTCGGTTTTCCTCCAAAACATCTAATTCTATTAATACTATGTTTTTGTGGGTCTTTCCATCACTAATGCACACTGTTGTTTAAATGTTCCAATGAAATTTAGCTTATTATTTATTGCAGTATACAGATCAGCAATTCAAATTTCATATCATATCCCAGTCACATTATTCCTCTTTCCTATTCTGACTTACCAGAACTACTACGTCACAGCTTGTCACTGCTTGAATGCAATCCCCGGTGTCTCACCCTGGAACACGCACGCATAGTGATTCACTCCGGGTACACTATCATTCAGTGCCTCACTCATCAGTACAGCAAGGTACCATCTCATTGGCGCTCCCACACTACTACTCCATTAGTCCCCCTAATCATGTTCTTCTGTTCGTACCAACTCTCCTGACTCCAAATCGCATCATTCCATTAACAAGTCAATTGATTGTTTCTCACCCTCACCACCTCCGCTCTTACTGCCTCTGAGTGTGTTTCGAAGCACTTGTGACAAATGTAGGTAACCTTTATCTTTATCTCACAATATAACAGTACTAAGGACGACACCACGCCGTATCACGTCCACAACTAATTTCAATGTATTAGTAGTGGAAGGAGGAGTAGGAAGCAGCCGACAATCCCAAGGGATTATGGGTTTCCGCCTCTTCGAGACTGTGGCATCTCCAGGTCGCAAGTCTGGGTGGGAAGATTTGAAGAATCGGGTGTTGTTCATGCGGCGTACCCCGTTCCACGTCACTGATGTTGTCCAACATCAGTGGTTTGCACCCGAAGCCATTCCCATGGGTGGGTATGATCACCAGCGGCTGAGCTTTAAAATTGGAGCCGTCATTCTCCTAGGCCGGCCGCTGTCCAACGCTGTCGAGACCAACCACCCGAAGCAACCAGGTTTGAGGTGCCAGTGTTACGCATTTACTCGCTTTCTTGTCAGTAGAAGCAGTTTCTCCGGGTCTAGTAGCTGAGCTACACGTGAAGCCCAAGAGTTGCACTTGATTGCCGGAGTCTGTTAGAAATGCACGCAATGTGGAGCACGTTATAGGTAGCGACAGAGAAAAACATAGAAAACCCAAAGCATAATACCGGTCCTTCGGCCCGCAATGCTATGTTGAACATGTATTGCATTCAGGAATTAGCCAGAGTTACACATAAGCCTGCATTTCCTGAGCTCTAAGTACCTATCCTGGAATCTGTTAAAATACCCTACCGTATCCGGCTGAACCGCCGATGCTGGCAGCCGATTGCAGGCACTGAGAACCCTCTGCTGAACAAAAAAGCTCTGATATCTCTTGTGAAACTACTTCGAAGCAGCTTAAAACTATGCCCGCTCATGTTGGACATTTCATCCGTAGGAAAGAGCCTCTGACTACCCAGAGGATCAATGCCTCTCAGCATCTTATACACCTCTGTCAGGTCAGCTCTCTTGGGAGAAAAGGCCAAATTCACTCAGCATATTCTCATGAGGCTCCTTCTCCATTGTCAAAAGCTACTTGAAGTAACGGGGAGTATTTGATATATAGCTGGAATTGGTAGAGCCCGGATAGCTCACTCGGTAGAGCATCAGACTTTGAATCTGAGAGTCCAGAGTTCAAGTCCCCGTTCAGGCTCGAACTTTTTATCGCAAGATAAAAGAGGACAACCTTATATTGTAAAAAAGATGCTAATTAACCTAATATTAACCATTTTAGTTTCGATTTTATCATTTAATGTCAAATTGTATTAGTTGAAGGACAGGAAAGGAATGGAGGGTTATGGACTGAGGGCAGATCGGTGGGATTAGGTCAGAGTATGCGTTCGGCAGAGGCTGGAAGGGCCGAGATGACCTGTTTCTGTGCTGTAATTTTTATATGCTTGTATGATGGGAATTGATCCCAACAACGTAAAGCA
This sequence comes from Hemitrygon akajei, assembly GCF_048418815.1. Lineage (NCBI taxonomy): Eukaryota > Metazoa > Chordata > Chondrichthyes > Myliobatiformes > Dasyatidae > Hemitrygon > Hemitrygon akajei. The sequence continues at coordinate 448,584 of NW_027332036.1, forward strand.
ATATGCCACAGGACAATATAGAATGAGGTTGGTCTACACGCCAGCATTGGAATCAAAATGAGAAAACCCACGCACAATCGGCGAAAATATGCCGACTCGCTGCAGACTATGGTGGAAATGAACTGCGCTCTGGGACGCGCCGATATTTAATGGCGGCATGCTAACCTATGAAAATGTTCAGGACCCAGTCAGATTGGAACTCACGGCCCCTGGTTTACAAGACCAGTGCTCTAACCCCTGAGCTATGGAGCCTCCTTCGACCCCTCCGACATCTGAATGGATGATGAACCCGCGAGGTCTTCTTTCTTTGCACTGTTTAATGCAATGTTAGCTTATTATCTGCTGCACTATACTGATGCTCAAAACAAATTTCATGTCATATGCCCCTCACATTATATCCCATTGCGATTCTGATTGAGCAGCAGCACTACGTCACAGCTTGCACGTCATGACTGCTATACTCGGTTTCTCACTGTCGAGTCCCACAGTGATTCCCTCCAGCTGCAATATCCTTCAGTGCCCCACTCATCAGTGCAGCACGGTACAACCCTGTTGGTGCTTCCACACACGGAGGCACTGCATTAGACCCCCTAAACATGTTTTCCCGTTGTACCATCTCTCCACGTATAATTACTATCTGACGAACAGCAAAACCTCCCAAAGCCGTCTTATTCCGTCGGTTTTAGACCAAAACGTATAATTCTATTATCACTATGTTTTCCTGGGTCTCTCCATCACTGATCCACTCTGTTGTTTAAATGTTCAATTGAAATTTAGCTTATTAATTATTGCAGTATAGTGATAGCAAATCATATTTCATAACATATAACAATCTGGTCACACCTCTTTCGTATTCTGATTTACCAGAAGTACTACGTCACAGCTTGTCACTGCTTGAATGCAATCCTCGGGGTGTCACCCTGGAACACGCACGCTTAGTGATTCACTCCGGGTACACTATCCTTCAGTGCCCCACTCATCAGTACAGCAAGGTACCATCTCATTGGCGCTCCCACACTATTACTCCATTAGTCCCCCTAAGCATGTTCTTCCGTTCGTACCAACTCTCCTGACTCCAAATCGTATCATTCTATCAGCAAGAGAACTGATTGTGTCTCACCATCACTACCTCCACTCACTGTTTTTTTTCCTGATTATTACTGCCTCTGAGAGTGTTTCGAAGTACTTGTGGCATATGTAGGTAACTTTTATCCTTATATTACACTATAACTGCACTAAGGACGACGCCACGCCGTATCACGTCAACACTTTTTAACTTTAATATACTGTTCAATTAGTAGTGTTTGGAGGAGCAGGGGGCAGCCGTCAATCCCAGGGGAATATGGGTTTGAGCCTCTAGTGGTCTGTGGCATCTCCAGGTCACAAGTCTGGGTGGGTAGATTTGAAGAATCCGATGTTATCCATCCGGTTTACCCCTCTCCACGTCACTGATGTTGTCCAACTGAAGGGCAGGTGCCGATACAGCGCAGAGGTTGCCAGACCTAAATTGTAAACAACATCAAACTGCCTCGGGGAGCTCGGCTCCGGATATTTTCATCGGGGTTTGCACCCGAAGCCATTCCCATGTGTGGGTATGACCGCCAGCGACTGAGCTTTAAAATCGGAGCTGTCATTCTCCTAGGCGGGCGGCTGTACAACGCTGTCGAGACCCACTACCCGAAGCAACTAGGTTTGAGGCGCCAGTGTTCCGCATTTACTCACTCTCTTGTCAGTAGAAGCTGTTTCTCTGGGTCTAGTAGCTGAGCCACATGTGAAGCCCAAGAGTTGCACTTGATTGCCGGAGTCTGTTAGAAATTCCCGCAATGTGGAGCACGTTATAGGTAGCGACATAGAAAAACATAGAAAACCCAGAGCATAAAACCGGCCGTTCGGCCCGCAATGCTATGTTGAACATGTATTTCATTGGGAAATTAGCCAGAGTTAACCATAAGCCTGCATTTCCTGAGCTGCATGTACCTATCGAGGAGTCTGTTAAAATACCCTACCGTATCCGGCTGCACCGCCGATTCTGGCAGCCGATTGCACGCACTGAGAACCCTCTGCATAAACAAAATAGTCCTGCTATCTCCTGTGAAGCTACTTCCAAGCTGCTTAAAATGACGCCCCCTCATGTTAGCCATTTCAGCCGTAGGAAAAAAACCTCTGACTATCCAGAGGGTCAATGCCTATCATAATCTTATGCATCTCTATCAGGTCACCTCTCTCGGGAGAAAAAGGCAAGTTCACTCAGCATATTCTCATGAGGCTCCTTCTCCATTGTCAAAAGCTACTTGAAGTTACTGGGAGTATTTGATATATAGCTCGAATTATTAGAGCCCGGATAGCTCATTCGGTAGAGCATCAGACTTTTAATCTGAGAGTCCAGAGTTCAAGTCCCCGTTCAGGCTCTGACTTTTTATCGCAAGATACAAGAGGACAGCCTTGTATTGTTAAAAAGATGCTAATTAACCTACTCTTCGCCATTTTAGTTTCGATTTTCTCATTTAAAGAAAAATTGTATAAGCAGATGGACAGGAAAGGAAAGAAAACCTAGAGCATAATACAGGTCCTTCGGCCCACAATGCTATGTTGAACATGTATTTCATTCAGAAATTTGCCAGAGTTACCCATAAGCCTGCATTTCCTGAGCTCTATGTACCTATCCAGGAGTCTGTTAAAATACCCTACCGTATCCGGCTGCACCGCCGATGCTGGCAGCCGATTGCCCGCACTGAGAACACTCTGCTTCAAAAAAATAGGTTTGATATCTCCTGTGAAGCTACTTCGAAGCAGCTTAAAGTTATGCCCACTCATGTTAGATATTTGAGCCGTAGGAAAAAGCCTCAGAGTACCCAGAGTATCAATGCCTGTCATCATCTTATACACCTCTATCAGGTCACCTCTCTAAGGAGAAAAGGCCAAGTTCACTCAGCATATTCTCATGAGGCTCCTTCTCCATTGTCAAAAGCTACTTGACATTACTGGCAGCATTTGATATATCGCTCGAATTAATAGAGCCCGGATAGCTCATTCGATAGAGCATCAGACTTTGAATCTGAGAAGTCCAGAGTTCAAGACCAGAGTTAAAGTCAAGAGATCAAGTCCCCGTTCGGGCTCTGACTTTTTATCGCAAGATACAAGAGGACAGCTTTGTATTGTTAAAAAGATGCTATTTAACCTACTATTTGCCATTTTAGCTTCGATTTTCTCATTTAAAGTAAAATCGTATAAGTAGATGGACAGGAAAGGAATGGAGGATTATGGACTGAGGGCAGGTCGGTGGGAGTAGGTCAGAGTAAGCGTTCGGCACAGACTGGAAGGGCCGAGATGGCCTGTTTCTGCACTGTAATTGTTATATGCTTATATAGTGGGAGCTGATCCCAACAACTTTAAGTAATATACCATAGGACAATATTGAATGAGGTTGGCCTACACGCCAGCATTGGAACGAGAATGAGAAAACCCACGCACAAACGGGGAAAATATGCCGACTCGCTGCAGACTATGGTGGAAATGAACTGCGCTCTGGGACGCGCCGATATTTAATGGCGGCATGCTAACCCGTGAAAATGTTGAGGCCCCAGTGAGATTGGAACTCACGGCCCCTGGTTTACAAGACCAGTGCTCTAACCCCTGAGCTATGGAGCCCCGTTCGCCCACTCCGCCATCCGAATGGAAGATGAACCCGCGAAGTCTTCTTTCTTTGCACTGTTTAATGCAATTTTAGCTTATTATCTACTGCACTGTACGGATGTGCAAAAGAAATGTCATGTCATATGCCAGTCACATTATACCCCATTGCGATTCTGATTGAGCAGCAGCACTACGTCACAGCTTGCACGTCATGACTGCTATACTCGGTTTCTCACTGTCGAGTCCCACAGTGATTCCTTCCAGCTGCAATATCCTTCAGTGCCCCACTCATCAGTGCAGCACGGTACAACCCTGTTGGTGCTTCCACACACAGTGGCACTGCATTAGACCCCCTAAACATGTTTTCCCGCTGTACCACCTCTCCACGTATAATTACTAACTGACGAACAGCACAACCGCCCGCCGCCGTCTTTTTCCGTCGGTTTTACTCCAAAACGTATAATTCTATTATTACTATGTTTTTGTGGGTCTATCCATCTCTAATCCACTCTGTTGTTTAAATGTTCCAATGCAATTCATCTTACTATTTATTGCAGTATACTGATCAGCAAATATAATTGCATAACATATCCCAGTCACGTTATACCTCTTTCCTATTCTGACTTACCACAAGTACCACGTCACAGCTTGTCACAGCTTGAATGCAATCCTCGGTGTCTCACCCTGGTACACCCACGCATAGTGATTCACTCCGGGTACACTAACCTTCAGTGCCTCACTCGTCAGTACAGCACGGTACCATCTCATTGGCGCTCCCACACTATTACTAAGTTATTCCCCCTAAGCATGTTCTTCCGTTCGTACCAACTCTCCAGACTCCAAATCGCATCATTCCATTAGCAAGTCATCTGTTTGTGTCTCACAATCACTACCTCCGCTCACAGTTTCTTTTCTCATTATTACTGACACTGAGTGTATTTCGAAGCACTTGTGACAAATGTAGGTAACCTTTATCTTTATCTCACAATATAACAGCACTAAGGACGACGCCACTCCGTATCACGTCCACAACGTCTAACCTCAATGTATTCGTAGTGGTGGTAGGAGGAGGAGGAGGCAGACGACAATCCGTGGGGTTTTCAGTTTCTGCCTCTTCTGGTCTGTGGCATCTCCAGGTCGCCAATCTTTTTGGGAAGATCTGATGAATCGGGTGTTGTTCATGCGTCTTACCCCTCTGCACGTCACTGATGTTGTCCAACATCAGTGGTTTGCACCCGAAGCCATTCCCATGGGTGGGTATGACCGCCAGCGACTGAGCTTCAAATTCGGAGCTGTCCTTCTCCTAGGCGGGCCGCTGCCCAACGCTGCCGAGACCCACCACCCGAAGCAACTAGGTTTGAGGCGCCAGTGTTCCGCATTTGCTCACTCTCTTGTCAGTAGAAGCAGTTTCTCCGGGACTAGTAGCTGATCCACACGTGAAGCCCAAGAGTTGCACTTGATTGCCGGAGTCTGTTAGTAATGCACGCAATGTGGAGCACGTTATAGGTAGCTACATACAGAAACATAGAAAACCTACAGCATAATACAGGTCCTTCGGCCCACAATGCTATGTTGAAAATGTATTTCATTCAGAAATTAGCCAGAGTTACCCATAAGCCTGCATTTCCTGAGCTGCATGTACCTGTCCAGGAGTCTGTTAAAATACCCTACCGTATCCGGCTGCACCGCCGATGCTGGCAGCCGATTGCACGCACTGAGGACACTCTGCATAAACAAAATAGCCCTGATATCTCCTGTGAAGCTACTTCAAAGCAGCTTAAAACGATGCCCCCTCATGTTAGCCATTTCAGCCGTAGGAAAAAACCTCAGACTACCCAGAGGATCAATGCCTATCATCATCTTATGCATCTCTATCAGGTCACCTCTCTAGGGTGAAAAGGGCAAGTTCACTCAGCATATTCTCATGAGGCTCCTTCTCCATAGTCAGAAGCTACTTGAAGTTACTGGGAGTATTTGAAATATATCTCGAATTGTTAGAGCCCGGATAGCTCATTCGATAGAGCATCAGACTTTTAATCTGAGAGTCCAGAGTTCAAGTCCCCGTTCGGGCTCTCACTTTATATCGCAAGATACAAGAGGACAGCCTTGTATTGTTAAAAAGATGCTAATTAACCTACTATTCGCCATTTTAGTTTCGATTTTCTCATTTAAAGAAAAATTGTATAAGTAGATGGACTGGAAAGGAATGGAGGGTTATGGACTGAGGGCAGTTCTGCGGGACTAGGTCAGAGTAAGCGTTCGGCACAGACTGGAAGAGCCGAGATGGCCTGTTTCTGTGCTGTAATTTTTATATGATAATATAGTGGAAGCTGATCCCAACAACTTTAAGTAATATACCACAGGACAATATAGAATGAGGTTGGCCTACATGCCAGCATTGGAATGAGAATGAGAAAACCCACGAACAATCGGACAAAATATGCCGACACGCTGCAGACTATGGTGGAAATGAACTGCGCTCTCGGACTCGCCGATATTTAACAGCGGTATGCTAACCCGTGAAAATGTTCAGGCCAATACCTCACAGCTTGCACGTCATGACTGCTATACTCGGTTTCTCACTGTCGAGTCCCACAGTGATTCCCTCCAGCTGCAATATCCTTCAGTGCCCCACTCATCAGTGCAGCACGGTACGACCCTGTTGGTGCTTCCACACACAGTGGCACTGCATTAGACCCCCTAAACATGTTTTCCCGTTGTATCACCTCTCCACGTATAATTACTATCTGACGAACAGCACAACCGCCCACCGCCGTCTTATTCCGTCGGTTTTAGTCCAAAACGTATAATTCTATTATTACTATGTTTTCCTGGGTCTCTCCATTACTGATCCACTCTGTTGTTTAAATGTTCAATTGCAATTTAGCTTATTAATTATTGCAGTATACTGATAGCAAATCATATTTCATAACATATAACAATCTGGTCACACCTCTTTCCTATTCTGATTTACCAGAAGTACTACGTCACAGCTTGTCACTGCTTGAATGCAAACCTCGGTGTCTCACCCTGGAACACGCACGCATAGTGATTCACTCCGGGTACACTATCCTTCAGTGCCCCACTCATCAGTACAGCACGGTACCATCACATTGGCGCTAACACACTATTACCCACATAAGCATGTTCTTCCGTTCTTACCAACTCCCCTGACTCCAAACCGCATCATTCCATTAGCAAGTCAACTGATTGTGTCTCACCATCACTACCTCCACTCACTGTTTTTTTTCTGATTATTACTGCCTCTGAGTGTGTTTCGAAGTACTTGTGGCATATGTAGGTAACGTTTATCCTTATATCACACTATAACCGCACTAAGGACGACGCCACGCCCATATCACATCAATACTTTTCAACTTTAATATACTGTTTAATTAGTAGTGTTATGAGCAGCGGGAGGCAGCAGTCAATCCCAGGGAATTATGGATTTTCGTCTCTGGTGGTCTGTGGCATCTACAGGTCACAAGTCTGGGTGGGAAGATTTGAAGAATCGGGTGTTATCCATCCGGTTTACCCCTCTCCACGTCACTGATGTTGTCCAACTGAAGGGCAGGCGTCGATACAGCGCAGAGGTTGCCAGACCTAAATTGTAAACAACATCAAACTGCCTTAGGGAGCTCGGCTCCGGATATTTTCCTCGGGGTTTACTCCCGAAGCCATTCCCATGGGTGGGTACGACCGCCAGTGGGCGGAGCTTTAAATTCGGAGCTTTCCTTCTCCTAGGCGGGCCGCTGTCCAACGCTGACGAGACCCACCACCCGAAGCAACTAGGTTTCCGGCGCCAGTGTTCCGCATTTACTCACTCTCTTCTCAGTTGTAACAGTTTCTCCGGGTCCAGTAGCTGAGCCACATGCGAAGCACAAGAGTTGGACTTGATTGCCGGAGCCTGTCAGAAATGCACGCAATGTGGAGCACGGTATAGGTAGCGACATAGAAAAACATAGAAAACCTACAGCATAATACAGGTCCTTCGGCCAACAATGCTGTGCTGAAAATATATTTACTTCAGAAATTACCCAGAGTTACCCATAACCCTCTATTTCCTGAGTTGCATGTACCTATCCAGGAGTCTCTTAAAATACACTTTCGTATCCGGCTCCACCGCCGATGCTGGCAGCCCATTCCACGCACTCACAACCGTCTGCTTAAAAAAATACCTCGGATATCTCCTCTGAAACTACCTTCAAGCACCTTAAAACTATGCCCTCTCATGTTAGCCATTTCAGCAGTAGGAAAAGACCTCTGACTACCAACAGGATCAATGACACTCATCATCTGATACACCTCTATCAGGTCACCTCTCTAAGGAGAAAAGGCAAATTTCGCTCACCATATTCTCATGAGGCACCTTCTCCTTTGTCAGAAGCTACTTGAAGTTACTGGGAGCATTTGATATATAAACCAGATTAGTGGAGCTCGGATAGCTCAGTCGGTAGAGCATCAGACTTTTAATCTGAGGGTCCAGGGTTCAGGTCCCTGTTCGGGCGTTGACTTTATATCGCAAGATACAAGAGGACAGCCTTGTATTGTTAAAAAGATGCTAAATAACCTACTATTGGCCATTTTAGTTTCCATATTGTCATTTAAAGTAAAATCGTATAGGTAAATGGACAGGAAACGATTGGAGGGTTATAAGCATAGGGCAGGTCGGTGGGACAAGGTGAGAGTAAGCGTTCGGCACAGACTGGAAGGGCCGAGATGGCCTGTTTCTGTACTGTAATTTTATATGGTTATATAGTGGGAGCTGATCCCAACAACTTTGAGTATTATACCACAGGACAATATTGAATGAGGTTGGCCTACACGCCAGAATTGGAATCCGGGATAAAAGCCACGTACAAATGGCGAAAATATGCCGACTCGCTGCAGACTATAGTAGAAAGGAACTGAGCACTCGAACGCGTCGATATTTAATGGCGGCATACTAACCCATGAAAATGTTGAAACCCCAGTTAGATTCGAACTCACGGCCCCTGGTTAACAAGACCAGTGCTCTAACCCCTGAGTTATGGAGCACCCTTCGCCCACTCCGCCATCCGAATGGAAGATGAACCCGCGAAGTCTTTTTTCTTTGCACTGTTTAATGCAATGTTAGCTTATTATCTACTGCACTATACTGATGTGCAAAACAAATATCATGTCATATGCCAGTCACATTATACCCCATTGCGATTCTGATTGAGCAGCAGCACTACGTCACAGCTTGCACGTCATGACTGCTATACTCGGTTTCTCACTGTCGAGTCCCACAGTGATTCCTTCCAGCTGCAATATCCTTCAGTGCCCCACTCATCAGTGCAGCACGGTACAACCCTGTTGGTGCTTCCACACACAGTGGCACTGCATTAGACCCCCTAAACATGTTTTCCCGCTGTACCACCTCTCCACGTATAATTACTAACTGACGAACAGCACAACCGCCCGCCGCCGTCTTTTTCCGTCGGTTTTACTCCAAAACGTATAATTCTATTATTACTATGTTTTTGTGGGTCTCTCCATCACTAATCCACTCTGTTGTTTAAATGTTCCAATGCAATTCATCTTACTATTTATTGCAGTATACTGATCAGCAAATATAATTGCATAACATATCCCAGTCACGTTATACCTCTTTCCTATTCTGACTTACCACAAGTACCACGTCACAGCTTGTCACAGCTTGAATGCAATCCTCGGTGTCTCACCCTGGTACACCCACGCATAGTGATTCACTCCGGGTACACTAACCTTCAGTGCCTCACTCGTCAGTACAGCACGGTACCATCTCATTGGCGCTCCCACACTATTACTAAGTTATTCCCCCTAAGCATGTTCTTCCGTTCGTACCAACTCTCCAGACTCCAAATCGCATCATTCCATTAGCAAGTCATCTGTTTGTGTCTCACAATCACTACCTCCGCTCACAGTTTCTTTTCTCATTATTACTGCCACTGAGTGTATTTCGAAGCACTTGTGAAAAAATGTAGGTAACCTTTATCTTTATCTCACAATATAACCGCACTAAGGACGACGCCACTCCGTATCACGTCCACAACGTCTAACCTCAATGTATTCGTAGTGGTGGTAGGAGGAGGAGGAGGCAGACGACAATCCGTGGGGTTTTCAGTTTCTGCCTCTTCTGGTCTCTGGCATCTCCAGGTCGCCAATCTTTTTGGGAAGATCTGATGAATCGGGTGTTGTTCATGCGTCTTACCCCTCTGCACGTCACTGATGTTGTCCAACATCAGTGGTTTGCACCCGAAGCCATTCCCATGGGTGGGTATGACCGCCAGCGACTGAGCTTCAAATTCGGAGCTGTCCTTCTCCTAGGCGGGCCGCTGCCCAACGCTGCCGAGACCCACCACCCGAAGCAACTAGGTTTGAGGCGCCAGTGTTCCGCATTTGCTCACTCTCTTGTCAGTAGAAGCAGTTTCTCCGGGACTTGTAGCTGATCCACACGTGAAGCCCAAGAGTTGCACTTGATTGCCGGAGTCTGTTAGAAATGCACGCAATGTGGAGCACGTTATAGGTAGCTACATACAGAAACATAGAAAACCTACAGCATAATACAGGTCCTTCGGCCCACAATGCTATGTTGAAAATGTATTTCATTCAGAAATTAGCCAGAGTTACCCATAAGCCTGCATTTCCTGAGCTGCATGTACCTGTCCAGGAGTCTGTTAAAATACCCTACCGTATCCGGCTGCACCGCCGATGCTGGCAGCCGATTGCACGCACTGAGGACACTCTGCATAAACAAAATAGCCCTGATATCTCCTGTGAAGCTACTTCAAAGCAGCTTAAAACGATGCCCGCTCATGTTAGCGATTTCAGCCGTAGGAAAGAACCTCAGACTACCCAGAGGATCAATGCCTATCATCATCTTATGCATCTCTATCAGGTCACCTCTCTAGGGTGAAAAGGGCAAGTTCACTCAGCATATTCTCATGAGGCTCCTTCTCCATAGTCAGAAGCTACTTGAAGTTACTGGGAGTATTTGATATATATCTCGAATTGTTAGAGCCCGGATAGCTCATTCGATAGAGCATCAGACTTTTAATCTGAGAGTCCAGAGTTCAAGTCCCCGTTCGGGCTCTCACTTTATATCGCAAGATACAAGAGGACAGCCTTGTATTGTTAAAAAGATGCTAATTAACCTACTATTCGCCATTTTAGTTTCGATTTTCTCATTTAAAGAAAAATTGTATAAGTAGATGGACTGGAAAGGAATGGAGGGTTATGGACTGAGGGCAGTTCTGCGGGACTAGGTCAGAGTAAGCGTTCGGCACAGACTGGAAGAGCCGAGATGGCCTGTTTCTGTGCTGTAATTTTTATATGATAATATAGTGGAAGCTGATCCCAACAACTTTAAGTAATATACCACAGGACAATATAGAATGAGGTTGGCCTACACGCCAGCATTGGAATAAGAATGAGAAAACCCACGCACAATCGGACAAAATATGCCGACTCGCTGCAGAATATGGTGGAAATGAACTGCGCTCTCGGACTCGCCGATATTTAACAGCGGTATGCTAACCCGTGAAAATGTTCAGGCCAATACCTCACAGCTTGCACGTCATGACTGCTATACTCGGTTTCTCACTGTCGAGTCCCACAGTGATTCCCTCCAGCTGCAATATCCTTCAGTGCCCCACTCATCAGTGCAGCACGGTACAACCCTGTTGGTGCTTCCACACACAGTGGCACTGCATTAGACCCCCTAAACATGTCTTCCGGTTGTACCATGTCTCCACGTATAATTACTATTTGACGAACAGCAAAACCTCCCGCCGCCTTCTTATTCCGTCGGTTTTCCTTCAAAACATCTAATTCTATTAATACTATGTTTTTGTGGGTCTCTCCATCACTAATGCACACTGTTGTTTAAATGTTCCAATGAAATTTAGCTTATTATTTATTGCAGTATACAGATCAGCAATTCAAATTTCATATCATATCCCTTTCACATTATTCCTCTTTCCTATTCTGACTTACCAGAACTACTACGTCACAGCTTGTCACTGCTTGAATGCAATCCCCGGTGTCTCACCCTGGAACACGCACGCATAGTGATTCACTCCGGGTACACTATCATTCAGTGCCTCACTCATCAGTACAGCAAGGTACCATCTCATTGGCGCTCCCACACTACTACTCCATTAGTCCCCCTAAGCATGTTCTTCTGTTCGTACCAACTCTCCTGACTCCAAATCGCATCATTCCATTAACAAGTCAACTGATTGTTTCTCACCCTCACCGCCTCCGCTCACAGTATTTGTTTCTCATTATTACTGCCTCTGAGTGTGTTTCGAAGCACTTGTGACAAATGTAGGTAACCTTTATCATTATCTCACAATATAACAGTACTAAGGACGACGCCACGCCGTATCACGTCCACAACTAATTTCATTGTATTAGTAGTGGAAGGAGGAGTAGGAAGCAGCCGACAATCCCAAGGGATTATGGGTTTCCGCCTCTTCGAGACTGTGGGATCTCCAGGTCGCAAGTCTGGGTGGGAAGATTTGAAGAATCGGGTGTTGTTCATGCGGCTTACCCCTCTCCACGTCACTGATGTTGTCCAAACTCAGTGGTTTGTACCCGAAGCCATTCCCATGGGTGGGTATGATCACCAGCGGCTGAGCTTTAAAATCGGAGCTGTCATTCTCCTAGGCCGGCCGCTGTCCAACGCTGTCGAGACCCACCACCCGAAGCAACCAGGTTTGAGGTGCCAGTGTTACGCATTTACTCACTTTCTTGTCAGTAGAAGCAGTTTCTCCGGGTCTAGTAGCTGAGCCACACGTGAAGCCCAAGAGTTGCACTTGATTGCCGGAGTCTGTTAGAAATGCACGCAATGTGGAGCACGTTATAGGTAGCGACAGAGAAAAACATAGAAAACCCAAAGCATAATACCGGTCCTTCGGCCCGCAATGCGATGTTGAACATGTATTGCATTCAGGAATTAGCCAGAGTTACACATAAGCCTGCATTTCCTGAGCTCTATGTACCTATCCTGGAGTCTGTTAAAATACCGTACCGTATCCGGCTGAACCGCCGATGCTGACAGCCGATTCCAGGCACTGAGAACCCTCTGCTTAAAAAAAAAAAGCTCTGATATCTCTTGTGAAACTACTTCGAAGCAGCTTAAAACTATGCCCGCTCATGTTGGACATTTCATCCGTAGGAAAAAGCCTCTGATTACCCAGAGGATCAATGCCTCTCATCATCATATACACCTCTATCAGGTCAGCTCTCTTGGGAGAAAAGGCCAAATCCACTCAGCATATTCTCAGGAGGCTCCTTCGCCATTGTCAAAAGCTACTTGAAGTTACGGGGAGTATTTGATATACAGCTCTAATTGGCAGAGCCCGGATAGCTCATTCGGTAGAGCATCAGACTTTGAATCTGAGAGTCCAGAGTTCAAGTCCCCGTTCGGGCTCTCACTTTTTATCGCAGGATACAAGAGGACAACCTTGTATTGTGAAAAAGATGCTAATTAACCTAATATTAACCATTTTAGTTTCGATTTTCTCATTTAAAGTCAAATTGTATAAGTTGAAGGGCAGGAAAGGAATGGAGGGTTATGGACTGAGGGCAGGTCGGTGGGAATATGTCAGAGTAAGCGTTCGGCAGAGACTGGAAGGGCCGAGATGACCTGTTTCTGTGCTGTAATTTTTATATGGAGATATAGTGGGAGCTGATCCCAACAACTTTAAGTAATATACCACAGGACAATATTGAATGAGTTTGGCCAACACGCCAGCATTCGAATGAGAACGAGAGAACCCACGCAAAATCTGCGAAAATATGCCGACTCGCTACAGAGTATGGTGGGAATGAACTGCGCTCTCCGACGCGCCGATACTTAATGGTGGCATGTTAACCCGTGAAAATTTTGAGGCCCCAGTGAGATTCGAACTCACGGCCCCAGGTTTACAAGACCAGTGCTCTAACCCCTGAGCTATGGAGCACCCTTCGACCCCTCCGCCATCTGAAAGGATTATCATCCCGCGAAGTCTTCTTCCTTTGCACTATTGAAAGCAATTTTATACTATTATCTACTGCACTGTACTGATGAGCAAATCAAATGTCATGTCATATGCCAGTCACATTATACCCCATTGCGATTCTGATTGAACAGCAGCACTACGTCACAGCTTGCACGTCATGACTGCTATACTCGGTTTCTCACTGTCGAGTCCCACAGTGATTCCCTCCAGCTGCAATATCCTTCAGTGCCCCACTCATCCGTGCAGCACGGTACGACCCTGTTGGTGCTTCCACACACAGTGGCACTGCATTAGACCCCCTAAACATGTTTTCCCGTTGTACCACCTCTCCACGTATAATTACTATCTGACGAATTGCACCAGCCCCCGCCGCCGTATTATTCCGTCGGTTTTACTCCAAAACGTATAATTCTATTATTACTATGTATTTGTGGGTCTCTCCATCACTAATCCACTCTGTTGTTTAGATGTTCCAATGCAATTTACCTTATTAGTTATTGCAGTATACTGATCAGCAAATCAAATTTCATAACATGTCCCCGTCACATTATACCTCTTCCCTATTCTGACTTACCAGAAGTACAACGTCACAGCTTGTCACTGCTTGAATGAAATCCCCGGTGTCTCGCCCTGGAACACGCACGCATAGTGATTCACTCCAGGTACACTATCCTTCAGTGTCCCACTCATCAGTACAGCACGGTACCATCTCATTGGCGCTCCCACACTATCACTAGTAGTGGAAGGAGGAGTAGGAGGCAGCCGACAATCCCAGAGGATTATGGGTTTCCACCTCTTCTGGTCTGTGGCATCTCCAGGTCGCAAATTTTGTTGGGAAGATTTGAAGAATCGGGTGTTGTTCATGCGGCTTACCCCTCTCCACGTCACTGATGTTGTCCAAACTCAGTGGTTTGCACCTGAAGACATTCCCATGGGAGGGTATGACCGCCACCGTGCGGGGCTTTAAATTCGGAGCTGTCCTTCTCCTAGGCGGGCCGCTGTCCAACGCTGACGAGACCCACCACCCGAAGCACCTAGGTTTGAGGCGCCAGTGTTCCGCATGTGCTCACTCTCTTGTCCGTTGAAGCAGTTCTACCGCCAGGACTTAAGAACTTTTTAAAAGCTATTATTAATGCTTTTTGAGATAGTGATTTAGATGCATATCAGATTTTTTTTACTGAGTTAAGTATTGTATGTAATTAGTTTTGCTACAACAAGTGTATGGGACATTGGAAAAAAGTTGAATTTCCCCATGGGGATGAATAAAGTATCTATCTATCTATCTATCTATCTATCTATCTATCTATCTATCTATCTATCTATCTATCTATCTTTCTCCCGGTCTTGTAGCTGAGCCACACGTGAAGCCCAAGAGTTGCACTTGATTGCCGGAGTCTGTTAGAAATGCACGCAATGTGGAACACGTTATAGGTAGCGGCATAGAGAAACATAGAAAACCTAAAGCATAATACAGGTCCATCTGCCCACAATGCTATGTGGAACATGTATTTCATCAGAAATTAGCCAGAGTTTCCCATAAGACTGCATTTTCTGAGCTCCATGTACCTATCCAGGAGGCTGTTAAAATACCCAACCGTATCCAGCTGCACCGCCGATGTTGGCAGCCGATTGCACGCACTGAGAACACCCTGATCAAAAAAAGAGCCCTGATAGCTCCTGTGAAGCTACTTCCAAGCAGCTTAAACCTATGACCCCTCATGTTAGCCATTTGAGCCGCAGGAAAAATCCTCAGACTACCCAGAGGATCAATGCCTCTCATCATCTTATACACCTCTACCAGGTCACCTCTCTAGGGAGAAAAGGCCAAGTTCACTCAGCATATTCTTATGAAGCTCCATCTCCATTCTCGAAGTTACTTGACGTTACTGCAAGTATTTGATATATAGCTCCAATTGGTAGAGCCCGGTTAGCTCATTCGGTAGAGCATCAGACTTTGAATCTGAGAGTCCAGAATTCAAGACCAGAGTTAAAGTCCAGAGTTCAAGTCCCCGTTCGGGCTCTGACTTTTTATCGCAAGATACAAGAGGACAGCCTTGTATTGTTAGAAAGATTCTAATTAACCTACTATTCGCCATTTTAGTTTCGATTTTCACATTTAAAGAGAAATTGCATAAGTATATGTACAGGAAAGGTATGGAGGGTTATGGACTGAGGGCAGGTCGGTGGGAGTAGGTCAGAGTAAGCGTTCGGCACAGACTGAAAGGGCCGAGATGGCCTGTTTCTGCACTGTAATTGTTATATGCTTATATAGTGGGAGCTGATCCCAACAACCTTAAGTAAAATACCACAGGACAATACAGAATTAGGTTGGCCTACACGCCAGCATTGGAATCAGAATGATAAAACCCACGCACAAACGGCGAAAATATGCCGACTCGCTGCAGACTATGGTGGAAATGAACTGCGCTCTCAGACGCGCCGATGTTTAATGGCGGCATGCTAACCCGTGAAAATGTTCAGGCCCCAGTGAGATTGGAACTCACGGCCCCTGGTTTACAAGACCAGTGCTCTAACCCCTGAGCTATGGAGCACCCTTCGACCCCACCGCCATCTGAATGGATTGATGAACCCGCGAAGACTTCTTTCTTTGCACTCTTTAATGCAATTTTATCTTATTATCTACTGCACTGTACTGATGTGAAAAACAAATGTCATCTCATATGCCAGTCACATTACACCCCATTGCGAATCTGATTGAGCAGCAGCACTACGTCACAGCTTTCACGTCATGACTGCTATACTCGGTTTCTCACTGTCGAGTCCCACAGTGATTCCCTCCAGCTGCAATATCCTTCAGTGCCCCACTCATCAGTGCAGCACGGTACGACCCTGTTGGTGCTTCCACACACAGTGGCACTGCATTAGACCCCCTAAACATGTTTTCCCGTTGTACCACCTCTCCACGTATAATTACTATCTGACGAATTGCACCAGCCCCCGCCGCCGTATTATTCCGTCGGTTTTACTCCAAAACGTATAATTCTATTATTACTATGTATTTGTGGGTCTCTCCATCACTAATCCACTCTGTTGTTTAGATGTTCCAATGCAATTTACCTTATTAGTTATTGCAGTATACTGATCAGCAAATCAAATTTCATAACATGTCCCCGTCACATTACACCTCTTCCCTATTCTGACTTACCAGAAGTACAACGTCACAGCTTGTCACTGCTTGAATGAAATCCCCGGTGTCTCGCCCTGGAACACGCACGCATAGTGATTCACTCCGGGTACACTATCCTTCAGTGTCCCACTCATCAGTACAGCACGGTACCATCTCATTGGCGCTCCCACACTATCACTAGTAGTGGAAGGAGGAGTAGGAGGCAGCCGACAATCCCAGAGGATTATGGGTTTCCACCTCTTCTGGTCTGTGGCATCTCCAGGTCGCAAATTTTGTTGGGAAGATTTGAAGAATCGGGTGTTGTTCATGCGGCTTACCCCTCTCCACGTCACTGATGTTGTCCAAACTCAGTGGTTTGCACCTGAAGACATTCCCATGGGAGGGTATGACCGCCACCGTGCGGAGCTTTAAATTCGGAGCTGTCCTTCTCCTAGGCGGGCCGCTGTCCAACGCTGACGAGACCCACCACCCGAAGCACCTAGGTTTGAGGCGCCAGTGTTCCGCATGTACTCACTCTCTTGTCCGTTGAAGCAGTTCTACCGCCAGGACTTAAGAACTTTTTAAAAGCTATTATTAATGCTTTTTGAGATAGTGATTTAGATGCATATCAGATTTTTTTTTACTGAGTTAAGTATTGTATGTAATTAGTTTTGCTACAACAAGTGTATGGGACATTGGAAAAAAGTTGAATTTCCCCATGGGGATGAATAAAGTATCTATCTATCTATCTATCTATCTATCTATCTATCTATCTATCTATCTATCTATCTATCTATCTATCTATCTATCTATCTATCTATCTATCTATCTATCTATCTATCTATCTATCTATCTTTCTCCCGGTCTTGTAGCTGAGCCACACGTGAAGCCCAAGAGTTGCACTTGATTGCCGGAGTCTGTTAGAAATGCACGCAATGTGGAACACGTTATAGGTAGCGGCATAGAGAAACATAGAAAACCTAAAGCATAATACAGGTCCATCGGCCCACAATGCTATGTGGAACATGTATTTCATCAGAAATTAGCCAGAGTTTCCCATAAGACTGCATTTTCTGAGCTCCATGTACCTATCCAGGAGGCTGTTAAAATACCCAACCGTATCCAGCTGCACCGCCGATGTTGGCAGCCGATTGCACGCACTGAGAACACCCTGATCAAAAAAAGAGCCCTGATAGCTCCTGTGAAGCTACTTCCAAGCAGCTTAAAACTATGACCCGTCATGTTAGCCATTTGAGCCGCAGGAAAAAGCCTCTGACTACCCAGAGGATCAATGCCTGTCATCATCTTATACACCTCTACCAGGTCACCTCTCTAGGGAGAAAAGGCCAAGTTCACTCAGCATATTCTTATGAAGCTCCATCTCCATTCTCGAAGTTACTTGACGTTACTGCAAGTATTTGATATATAGCTCCAATTGGTAGAGCCCGGTTAGCTCATTCGGTAGAGCATCAGACTTTGAATCTGAGAGTCCAGAATTCAAGACCAGAGTTAAAGTCCAGAGTTCAAGTCCCCGTTCGGGCTCTGACTTTTTATCGCAAGATACAAGAGGACAGCCTTGTATTGTTAGAAAGATTCTAATTAACCTACTATTCGCCATTTTAGTTTCGATTTTCACATTTAAAGAGAAATTGCATAAGTATATGTACAGGAAAGGTATGGAGGGTTATGGACTGAGGGCAGGTCGTTGGGATTAGGTCAGAGTTAGCGTTCGGCACAGACTGAAAGGGCCGAGATGGCCTGTTTCTGCACTGTAATTGTTATATGCTTATATAGTGGGAGCTGATCCCAACAACTTTAAGTAATATACCACAGGACAATACAGAATTAGGTTGGCCTACACGCCAACATTGGAATGAGGGAGAAAACCCACGGACAAATGGCGAAAATATGCCGACGCGCTGCAGACTATAGAGCGTACAAACTGCGCACTCGAACGCGCCGATATTTAATGGAGGCATACTAACCCATGAAAATGTTGAGGCCCCAGTTAGATTCGAACTCACGGCCCCTGGTTTACAAGACCAGTGCTCTAACCCCTGAGCTATGGAGCACCCGTCGACCCCACCGCCATTCGA
This sequence comes from Hemitrygon akajei, assembly GCF_048418815.1. NCBI lineage: Eukaryota > Metazoa > Chordata > Chondrichthyes > Myliobatiformes > Dasyatidae > Hemitrygon > Hemitrygon akajei. The sequence continues at coordinate 467,450 of NW_027332036.1, forward strand.
AAGGATTGATGAACCCGCCAAGTCTTCTTTCTTTGCACTCTTTAATGCAATTTTAGCTTATTATCTACTGCACTGTACGGATGTGCAAAACAAATCTCATGCCATATGCCCGTCACATTATACGCCATTGCGATTCTGATCGAGCAGCAGCACTACGTCACAGCTTGCACGTCATGACTGCTATACTCGGTTTCTCACTGTCGAGTCCCACAGTGGTTCCCTCCAGCTGCAATATCCTTCAGTGCCCCACTCATCAGTGCAGCACGGTACAACCCTGTTGGTGCTTCCACACACAGTGGCACTGCATTAGACCCCCTAAACATGTTTTCCCGTTGTACCACCTCTCCACGTATAATTACTATCTGACGAACAGCACCACCGCCCGCCGCCGTCTTATTCCGTCGGTTTTTGTCCAAAACGCATAATTCTATTATTACCATGTTTTTGTGGGTCTCTCCATCACTAATCGACTCTGTTGTTTAAATGTTCCAATGCAATTTAGCTTATTAATTATTGCAGTATACTGATAGCAAATCATATTGCATAACATATAACAATCTGGTCACACCTCTTTCCTATTCTGATTTACCAGAAGTACTACGTCACAGCTTGTCACTGCTTGAATGCAAACCTCGGTGTCTCACCCTGGAACACGCACGCATAGTGATTCACTCCGGGTACACTATCCTTCAGTGCCCCACTCATCTGTACAGCACGGTACCATCACATTGGCGCTAACACACTATTACCCACATAAGCATGTTCTTCCGTTCGTACCAACTCCCCTGACTCCAAACCGCATCATTCCATTAGCAAGTCAACTGATTGTGTCTCACCATCGCTACCTCCACTCACTGTTTTTTTTCTGATTATTACTGCCTCTGAGTGTGTTTCGAAGTACTTGTGGCATATGTAGGTAACGTTTATCCTTATATTACACTATAACTGCACTAAGGACGACGCCACGCCCATATCACGTCAATACTTTTCAACTTTAATATACTGTTTAATTAGTAGTGTTAGGAGGAGCGGGAGGCAGCAGTCAATCACAGGGGATTATGGATTTTCGTCTCTGGTGGTCTGTGGCATCTACAGGTCACAAGTCTGGGTGCGAAGATTTGAAGAATCGGGTGTTATCCATCCGGTTTACCCCTCTCCACGTCACTGATGTTGTCCAACTGAAGGGCAGGCGCCGATACAGCGCAGAGGTTGCCAGACCTAAATTGTAAACAACATCAAACTGCCTTAGGGAGCTCGGCTCCGGATATTTTCCTCGGGGTTTACTCCCGAAGCCATTCCCATGGGTGGGTATGACCGCCAGTGGGCGGAGCTTTAAATTCGGAGCTTTCCTTCTCCTAGGCGGGCCGCTGTCCAACGCTGACGAGACCTAGCACCCGAAGCAACTAGGTTTCCGGCGCCAGTGTTCCGCATTTACTCACTCTCTTCTCAGTAGTAACAGTTTCTCCGGGTCCAGTAGCTGAGCCACATGCGAAGCACAAGAGTTGTACTTGATTGCCGGAGCCTGTCAGAAATGCACGCAATGCGGAGCACGATATAGGTAGCATCATAGAAAAAACATAGAAAACCTACAGCATAATACAGGTCCTTCGGCCAACAATGCTGTGCTGAAAATATATTTCCTTCAGAAATTACCCAGAGTTACCCATAACCCTCTATTTCCTGAGTTCCATGTACCTATCCAGGAGTCTCTTAAAATGCACTTTCGTATCCGGCTCCACCGCCGATGCTGGCAGCCCATTCTACGCACTCACAACCGTCTGCTTAAAAAAATACCTCGGATATCTCCTCTGAAACTACCTTCAAGCACCTTAAAACTATGCCCTCTCTTGTTAGCCATTTCAGCAGTAGGAAAAGACCTCTGACTACCAACAGGATCAATGACACTCATCATCTGATACACCTCTATCAGGTCACCTCTCTAAGGAGAAAAGGCAAATTTCGCTCACCATATTCTCATGAGGCACCTTCTCCTTTGTCAGAAGCTACTTGTAGTTAATGGGAGCATTTGATATATAAGCCAGATTAGTGGAGCTCGGATAGCTCAGTCGGTAGAGCATCAGACTTTTAATCTGAGGGTCCAGGGTTCAGGTCCCTGTTCGGGCGTTGACTTTATATCGCAAGATACAAGAGGACAGCCTTGTATTGTTAAAAAGATGCTAAATAACCTACCATTCGCCATTTTAGTTTCCATATTGTCATTTAAAGTAAAATCGTATAGGTAGATGGACAGGAAACGATTGGAGGGTTATAGGCTTCGGGCAGGTCGGTGGGACAAGGTGAGAGTAAGCGTTCGGCACAGACTGGAAGGGCCGAGATGGCCTGTTTCTGTACTGTAATTTTATATGGTTATATAGTGGGAGCTGATCCCAACAACTTTGAGTATTATACCACAGGACAATATTGAATGAGGTTGGCCTACACGCCAGAATTGGAATGCGGGAGAAAAGCCACGTACAAATGGCGAAAATATGCCGACTCGCTGCAGACTATAGTAGAAATGAACTGAGCACTCGAACGCGTCGATATTTAATGGCGGCATACTAACCCATGAAAATGTTGAGGCCCCAGTGAGATTCGAACTCACGGCCCCTGGTTTACAAGACCAGTGCTCTAACCCCTGAGCTATGGAGCACCCTTCGCCCACTCCGCCATCTGAATGGTTGATGATCCCGCTGAGTCTTCTTTCTTTGCACTGTTTAATGCAATTTTATCTTATTATCTACTGCACTATACTGATGCTCAAAACAAATGTCATGTCATATGCCAGTCACATTATACCCCGTTGCGATTCTGATTGAGCAGCAGCACTACGTCACAGCTTGGACGTCACGACTGCTATACTCGGTTTCTCACTGTCGAGTCCCACAGTGATTCCCTCCAGCTGCAATATCCTTCAGTGCCCCACTCATCAATGCAGCACGGTACAACCCTGTTGGTGCTTCCACGCACAGTGGCACTGCATTAGACCCCCTAAACATGTTTTCCCGTTGTATCACCTCTCCACGTATAATTACTATCTGACGAACAGCACAATCGCCCACCGCCGTCTTATTCCGTCGGTTTCAGTCCAAAACGTATAATTCTATTATTACTATGTTTTTGTTGGTCTCCCCATCACTAATCCACTCTGTTGTTTAAATGTTCCAATGCAATTTAGCTTATTATTTATTGCAGTATACTGATCAGCAAATCAAATTTCATAACATATCCCAGTCACATTATACCTCTTTCCAATTCTGATTTACCAGAAGTACTACGTCACAGCTTGTCACTGCTTGCATGCAATCCTCGGTGTCTCTCCCTGGGACACGCACGCATAGTGATTCACACCGGGTACACTATCCTTCATTGCCCCACTCATCAGTACAGCACTGTACCAGCTTATTGGCGCTCCCACACTATTACTGCATTAGTCCTTCTAAACATGTTCTTCCGTTCGTACCAACTCTCATGACTCCAAATCATATCATTCTATTAGCAAGAGAACTGATTGTGTGTCACCATCACTACCTCCACTCACTGTTTTTTTTCTGATTATTACTGCCTCTGAGTGTGTTTCGAAGTACTTGTGCCATATGTAGGTAACGCTTATCTTTATATCACACTATAACTGCACTAAGGACGACGCCACGTCGTATCACGTCAACACTTTTTAACTTTAATATACTGTTTAATTAGTAGTGTTTGGAGGAGTAGGGGGCAGCCGTCAATCCCAGGGGATTATGGGATTCCGCCTCTGGTGGTCTGTGTGCATCTCCAGGTCGCAAATCTTGTTGGGAAAATCTTGTTTGCACCCGAAACCATTCCCATGGGTGGGTATGACCGCCAGGGGGCGGAGCTTTAAAATCGGAGCTGTCCTTCTCCTAGGCGCGCCGCTGTCCAACACTGACGAGACCCTCCACCCAAAGCAAATCGGTTTGAGGCGCCAGTATTCCGCATTTGCTCACTCTCTTGTCAGTAGAAGCATTTTCTCCGGGTCTAGTAGCTGAGCCACACGTGAAGCCCAAGAGTTGCACTTGATTGCCGGAGTCTGTTAGAAATTCCCGCAATGTGGAACACGTTATAGGTAGCGACATAGAAAAACATAGAAAATCCAGAGCATAATACAGGTCCTTCGGCCCACAATGCTATTTTGAACATGTATTTCATTCAGAAATTAGCCAGAGTTACCCATAAGCCTGCATTTCCTGAGCTACATGTACCTATCCGGGAGTCTGTTAAAATACCCTACCGTATCCGGCTGCACCGCCGATGCACGCACTGAGAACCATCTGATAAAAAAAATTGCCCTGATATCTCTTGTGAAACTACTTCCAAGCAGCTTAAAACTATGCCCCGTCATGTTAGCCATTTGAGCCGTAGGAAAAAGCCTCTGATTACCCAGAGGATCAATGCCTGTCATCATCTTATACACCTCTATCAGGTCACCTCTCTGAGGAGAAAAGGCCAAGTTCACTCAGCATATTCTCATGAGGCTCCTTCTCCATTGTCAAAAGCTACTTGACGTTACCGGCAACATTTGATATATAGCTCAAATTGGTAGAGCCCGGATAGCTCATTCGGTAGAGCATCAGACTTTTAATCTGAGAAGTCCAGAGTTCAAGACCGGTGTTCAAGTCCAGAGTTCAAGTCCCCGTTCGGGCTCTGACTTTTTATCGCAAGATACAAGAGGACAGTCTTGTATTGTTAAAAAGATGCTAATTAACCAACTATTAGCCATTTTAGTTTCGATTTTCAAATTTAAAGTAAAATTGTATAGGTAGATGGACAGGAAAAGAACGGAGGGTTATAGGCTTAGGGCAGGTCGGTGGGACAAGGTGAGAGTAAGCGTTCGGCAGAGACTGGAAGGGCCGAGATGGCCTGTTTCTGTGCTGTCATTTTTATATGCTTATATAGTGGGAGCTGATCCCAACAACTTTAAGTAATATACCACCGGACAATATTGAATGAGGTTGGCCTACACGCCAGCATTGGAATGAGAATGAGAAAACCCATGCACAAACGGCGAAGATATGCCGACTCTCTGCAGACTATGGTGGAAATGAACTGCGCTCTCGAAAGCGCCGATATTTAATGCCGGCATGCTAACCCGTGAAAATGTTCAGGCCCCAGTGAGATTGGAACTCACGGCACCTGGTTTACAAGACCAGCGCTCTAACCCTGAACTATGGAGCCCCGTTCGCCCCTTCCGCCATCTGAATGGATTGATGAACCTGCGAAGTCTTCATTCTTTGCACTGTTTAATGCAATGTTAGCTTATTATCTACTGCACTGTACGGATGTGCAAAACAAATCTCATGTCATATGCCCCTCACATTATACCCCGTTGCGATTCTGATTGAACAGCAGCTCTACGTCACAGCTAGCACGTCACGACTGCTATACTCGGTTTCTCACTGTCGAGTCCCACAGTGATTCCCTCCAGCTGCAATATCCTTCAGTGCCCCACTCATCAGTGCAGCACGGTACAACCCTGTTGGTGCTTCCACACACAGTGGCACTGCATTAGACCCCCTAAACATGTTTCCCCGTTGTACCACCTCTCCACGTATAATTACTGTCTGACGAAATGCACCAGCGCCCACCGCCGTCTTATTCCGTCGGTTTTAGTCCAAAACGTATAATTCTATTATTACTATGTTTTCCTGGGTCTCTCCATCACTGATCCACTCTGTTGTTTAAATGTTCAATTGCAATTTAGCTTATTAATTATTGCAGTATACTGATAGCAAATCATATTTCATAACATATAACAATCTGGTCACACCTCTTTCCTATTCTGATTTACCAGAAGTACTACGTCACAGCTTGTCATTGCTTGAATGCAATCCTCGGTGTGTCACCCTGGAACACGCACGCATAGTGATTCACTCCTCGTGGTTTACTCCCAAAGCCATTCCCATGGGTGGGTACGACCGCCAGTGGGCGAAGCATTAAATTCGGAACTTTCCTTCTCCTCGGCGGGCCGCTGTCCAACGCCTACGAGACCCACCACCCGAAGCAAATAGGTTTCCGGCACCAGTGTTCTGCATTTACTCACTCTCTTCTCAGTTGGAACAGTTTCTCCGCATCTGGTAGCTGAGCCACATGTGAAGTCCAAGAGTTGGACTTGATGGCCGGAGGCTGTCAGAAATGCACGCAATGTGGAGCACGGTGTAGGTAGCAACATAGAAAAACATAGAAAACCTACAGCATAATACAGGTCCTTCGGCCCACAATGCAGTGCTGAACATATATTTACTTCGGAAATTACCCAGAGTTTCCCATAACCCTCTATTTCCTGATTTCCATGTACCTATCCAGGAGACTCTTAAAATACACTATCGTATCCGGCTCCACCGCCGATGCTGGCAGCCCATTCCACGCACTCACAACCGTCTGCTTAAAAAAATACCTCTGATATCTCCTCTGAAACTACTTCCAAGCACCTTAAAACTATGCCCTCTCATGTTAGCCATTTCAGCTGTAGTAAAAGACCTCTGTCTACCAACAGGATCAATGACACTCATCATCTGATACACCTCTATCAGGTCACCTCTCTAAGGAGAAAAGGCAAATTTCACTCACCATATTCTCATGAGGCACCTTCTCCTTTGTCAGAAACTATTTTAAGTTACTGGGAGTATTTGATATATAACCTTGATTAGTGGAGCCCGGATAGCTCAGTCGGTAGAGCATCAGACTTTTAATCAGAGGGTCCAGGGTTCAGGTCCCCGTTCGGGCGCTGACTTTATATCGCAGGATACAAGAGGACAGCCTTGTATTGTTAAAAAGAGGCTAAATAACCTACTATTCGCCATTTTAGTTTCCATATTGTCATTTAAAGTAAAATCGTATAGGTAGATGGACAGGAAAGGATTGGAGGGTTATAGGCTTAGGGCAGGTCGGTGGGACAAGGTGAGAGTAAGCGTTCGGCACAGACTGGAAGGGCCGAGATGGCCTGTTTCTGTACTGTAATTTTATATGGTTATATAGTGGGAGCTGATCCCAACAACTTTAAGTAATATACCACAGGACAATATTGAATGAGGTTGGCCTACACGCCAGAATTGGAATGCGGGAGAAAAGCCACGTACAAACGGCGAAAATATGACGACTCGCTGCAGACTATAGTAGAAATGAACTGCGCACTCGAACGCGTCGATATTTAATGGCGGCATACTAACCCATGAAAATGTTGAGGCCCCTGTGAGATTGGAACTCACCGCCCCTGGTTTACAAGACCAGTGCTCTAACCCCTGAGCTATGGAGCACCCTTCGACCCCACCGCCATCTGAATGGATTGATGAACCCGTGAAGTCTTCTTTCTTTGCACTGTTTAATGAAATTTTAGCTTATTATCTACTGCACTATACTGATGTGCAAAACAAATGTCATGACATATGCCAGTCACATTATACCCCATTCCGATTCTGATTGAGCAGCAGCACTACGTCACAGCTTGCACGTCATGACTGCTATACTCGGTTTCTCACTGTCGAGTCCCACAGTGATTCCCTCCAGCTGCAATATCCTTCAGTACCCCACTCATCAGTGCAGCACGGTACAACCCTGTTGGTGCTTCCACACACAGTGGCACTACATTAGACCCCCTAAACATGTTTTCCCGTTGTACCACCTCTCCACGTATAATTACTATCTGACGAACAGCACCACCGCCCACCGCCGTCTTATTCCGTCGGTTTCAGTCCAAAGCGTATAACTCTATTATTAGTATGTTTTTGTGGGTCTTTCCATCACTAATACACTCTGTTGTTTACATGTTCCAATGCAATTTATCTTACTATTTATTGCAGTATACTGATCAGCAAATATAATTGCATAACATATCCCAGTCACGTTATACCTCTTTCCTATTCTGACTTACCACAAGTACCACGTCACAGCTTGTCACAGCTTGCATGCAATCCCCGGTGTCTCACCCTGGAACACGCACGCATAGTGATTCACTCCGAGTACACTAACCTTCAGTGACCCACTCGTCAGTACAGCACGGTACCATCTCATTGGCGCTCCCACACTATTACTAAGTTATTCCCCCTAAGCATGTTCTTCCGTTCGTACCAACTCTCCAGACTCCAAATCGCATCATTCCATTAGCAAGTCATCTGTTTGTGTCTCACAATCACTACCTCCGCTCACAGTTTCTTTTCCATTATTACTGCCACTGAGTGTATTTCGAAGCACTTGTGACAAATGTAGGTAACCTTTATCTTTATCTCACAATATAACAGCACTAAGGACGACGCCACTCCGTATCACGTCCACAACGTCTAACTTCAATGTATTCGTAGTGATGGTAGGAGAAGGAGGAGGCAGACGACAATCCGTGGGGTTTTCGGTTTCTGCCTCTTCTGGTCTGTGGCATCTCCAGGTCGCCAATCTTTTTGGGAAGATCTGATGAATCGGGTGTTGTTCATGCGTCTTACCCCTCTGCACGTCACTGATGTTGTCCAACATCAGTGGTTTGCACCCGAAGCCATTCCCATGGGTGGGTATGACCGCCAGCGACTGCGCTTCAAATTCGGAGCTGTCCTTCTCCTAGGCGGGCCGCTGCCCAACGCTGCCGAGACCCACCACCCGAAGCAACTAGGTTTGAGGCGCCAGTGTTCCGCATTTGCTCACTCTCTTGTCAGTAGAAGCAGTTTCTCCGGGACTTGTAGCTGATCCACACGTGAAGCCCAAGGGTTGCACTTGATTGCCGGAGTCTGTTAGAAATGCACGCAATGTGGAGCACGTTATAGGTAGCTACATACAGAAACATAGAAAACCTACAGCATAATACAGGTCCTTCGGCCCACAATGCTATGTTGAACATGTATTGCATTCAGGAATTAGCCAGAGTTACACATAAGCCTGCATTTCCTGAGCTCTATGTACCTGTCCAGGAGTCTGTTAAAATACCCTACCGTATCCGGCTGCACCGCCGATGCTGGCAGCCGATTGCACGCACTGAGGACACTCTGCATAAACAAAATAGCCCTGATATCTCCTGTGAAGCTACTTCAAAGCAGCTTAAAACGATGCCCGCTCATGTTAGCCATTTCAGCCGTAGGAAAAAACCTCAGACTACCCAGAGGATCAATGCCTCTCATCATCTTATGCACCTCAATCAGGTCACCTCTCTAGGGTGAAAAGGGCAAGTTCACTCAGCATATTCTCATGAGGCTCCTTCTCCATAGTCAGAAGCTACTTGAAGTTACTGGGAGTATTTGATATATATCTCGAATTGTTAGAGCCCGGATAGCTCATTCGATAGAGCATCAGACTTTTAATCTGAGAGTCCAGAGTTCAAGTCCCCGTTCGGGCTCTCACTTTATATCGCAAGATACAAGAGGACAGCCTTGTATTGTTAAAAAGATGCTAATTAACCTACTATTCGCCATTTTAGTTTCGATTTTCTCATTTAAAGAAAAATTGTATAAGTAGATGGACTGGAAAGGAATGGAGGGTTATGGACTGAGGGCAGTTCTGCGGGACTAGGTCAGAGTAAGCGTTCGGCACAGACTGGAAGAGCCGAGATGGCCTGTTTCTGTGCTGTAATTTTTATATGATAATATAGTGGAAGCTGATCCCAACAACTTTAAGTAATATACCACAGGACAATATAGAATGAGGTTGGCCTACACGCCAGCATTGGAATGAGAATGAGAAAACCCACGCACAATCGGACAAAATATGCCGACTCGCTGCAGAATATGGTGGAAATGAACTGCGCTCTCGGACTCGCCGATATTTAACAGCGGTATGCTAACCCGTGAAAATGTTCAGGCCAATACCTCACAGCTTGCACGTTATGACTGCTATACTCGGTTTCTCACTGTCGAGTCCCACAGTGATTCCCTCCAGCTGCAATATCCTTCAGTGCCCCACTCATCAGTGCAGCACGGTGCAACACTGTTGGTGCTTCCACACACAGTGGCACTGCATTAGACCCCCTAAACATGTCTTCCGGTTGTACCATGTCTCCACGTATAATTACTATTTGACGAACAGCAAAACCTCACGCCGCCTTCTTATTCCGTCGGTTTTCCTCCAAAACATCTAATTCTATTAATACTATGTTTTTGTGGGTCTCTCCATCACTAATGCACACTGTTGTTTAAATGTTCCAATGAAATTTAGCTTATTATTTATTGCAGTATACAGATCAGCAATTCAAATTTCATATCATATCCCAGTCACATTATTCCTCTTTCCTATTCTGACTTACCAGAACTACTACGTCACAGCTTGTCACTGCTTGAATGCAATCCCCGGTGTCTCACCCTGGAACACGCACGCATAGTGATTCACTCCGGGTACACTATCATTCAGTGCCTCACTCATCAGTACAGCAAGGTACCATCTCATTGGCGCTCCCACACTACTACTCCATTAGTCCCCCTAAGCATGTTCTTCTGTCCGTACCAACTCTCCTGACTCCAAATCGCATCATTCCATTAACAAGTCAACTGATTGTTTCTCACCCTCACCGCCTCCGCTCACAGTATTTGTTTCTCATTATTACTGCCTCTGAGTATGTTTCGAAGCACTTGTGACAAATGTAGGTAACCTTTATCATTATCTCACAATATAACAGTACTAAGGACGACGCCACGCCGTATCACGTCCACAACTAATTTCAATGTATTAGTAGTGGAAGGAGGAGTAGGAAGCAGCCGACAATCCCAAGGGATTATGGGTTTCCGCCTCTTCGAGACTGTGGGATCTCCAGGTCGCAAGTCTGGGTGGGAAGATTTGAAGAATCGGGTGTTGTTCATGCGGCTTACCCCTCTCCACGTCACTGATGTTGTCCAAACTCAGTGGTTTGCACCCGAAGCCATTCCCATGGGTGGGTATGATCACCAGCGGCTGAGCTTTAAAATCGGAGCTGTCATTCTCCTAGGCCGGCCGCTGTCCAACGCTGTCGAGACCCACCACCCGAAGCAACCAGGTTTGAGGTGCCAGTGTTACGCATTTACTCACTTTCTTGTCAGTAGAAGCAGTTTCTCCGGGTCTAGTAGCTGAGCCACACGTGAAGCCCAAGAGTTGCACTTGATTGCCGGAGTCTGTTAGAAATGCACGCAATGTGGAGCACGTTATAGTTAGCGACAGAGAAAAACATAGAAAACCCAAAGCATAATACCGGTCCTTCGGCCCGCAATGCGATGTTGAACATGTATTGCATTCAGGAATTAGCCAGAGTTACACATAAGCCTGCATTTCCTGAGCTCTATGTACCTATCTTGGAGTCTGTTAAAATACCGTACCGTATCCGGCTGAACCGCCGATGCTGACAGCCGATTGCAGGCACTGAGAACCCTCTGCTTAAAAAAAAAGCTCTGATATCTCTTGTGAAACTACTTCGAAGCAGCTTAAAACTATGCCCGCTCATGTTGGACATTTCATCCGTAGGAAAAAGCCTCTGACTACCCAGAGGATCAATGCCTCTCATCACCTTATACTCCTCTATCAGGTCAGCTCTCTTGGGAGAAAAGGCCAAATCAACTCAGCATATTCTCATGAGGCTCCTTCTCCATTGTCAAAAGCTACTTGAAGTTACGGGGAGTATTTGATATACAGCTGGAATTGGCAGAGCCCGGATAGCTCATTCGGTAGAGCATCAGACTTTTAATCTGAGAGTCCAGAGTTCAAGTCCCCGTTCGGGCTCTCACTTTTTATCGCAGGATACAAGAGGACAACCTTGTATTGAGAAAAAGATGCTAATTAACCTAATATTAACCATTTTAGTTTCGATTTTATCATTTAAACTAAAATTGTATAAGTTGAAGGGCAGGAAAGGAATGGAAGGTTATGGACTGAGGGCAGGTCGGTGGGAATAGGTCAGAGTAAGCGTTCGGCAGAGACTGGAAGGGCCGAGATGACCTGTTTCTGTGCTGTAATTTTTATAGGGAGATATAGTGGGAGCTGATCCCAACAACTTTAAGTAATATACCACAGGACAATATTGAATGAGTTCGGCCAACACGCCAGCATTCGAATGAGAACGAGAGAACCCACGCAAAATCTGCGAAAATATGCCGACTCGCTACAGAGTATGGTGGAAATGAACTGCGCTCTCCGACGCGCCGATACTTAATGGTGGCATGTTAACCCGTGAAAATTTTGAGGCCCCAGTGAGATTCGAACTCACGGCCCCTGGTTTACAAGACCAGTGCTCTAACCACTGAGCTATGGAGCACCCTTCGACCCCTCCGCCATCTGAAAGGATGATCATCCCGCGAAGTCTTCTTCCTTTGCACTGTTGAAAGCAATTTTATTTTATTATCTACTGCACTATTCTGATGAGCAAATCAAATGTCATGTCATATGCCAGTCACATTACACCCCATTGCGATTCTGATTGAGCAGCAGCAGTACGTCACAGCTTGCACGTCATGACTGCTATACTCGGTTTCTCACTGTAGAGTCCAACAGTGATTCCCTCCAGCTGCAATATCCTTCAGTGCCCCACTCATCAATGCAGCACGGTATAACCCTGTTGGTGCTTCCACACACAGTGGCACTGCATTAGACCCCCTAAACATGTTTTCCCGTTGTACCACCACTCCACGTATAATTACTATCTGACGAACAGCACCACCGCCCGCCGCCGTCGAATTCCGTCGGTTTTACTCCAAAACGTATAATTCTATTATTACTATGTTTTTGTTGGTCTCTCCATCACTAATCCACTCTGTTGTTTACATATTCCAATGCAATTCAGCTTCTTATTTTTGCAGTATACTGATCAGCAAATCAAATTTCATAACATATCCCAGTCACCTTATTCCTCTTTCCTCTTCTGACTTACCAGAAGTACTACGTCACAGCATGTCATTGCTTGAATGCAATCCTCGGTGAGTCACCCTGGAACACGCACGCATAGTGATTCACTCCAGGTACACCTTCCTTCAGTGCCCCACTCATCAGTACAGCACGGTACCATCTCATTGGCGCTCACACGCTATTACGCCATTAGTCCCCCTAAGCATGTTCTTCCGTTCGTACCAACCCTCCTGACTCCAAATCGTATCATTCCATTAGCAAGTCAACTGATTGTGTCTCACCATCACTACCTCCGCTCACAGATTTTTTTCTCATTATTACTGCCTCTGAGTGTGTTTCGAAGCACTTGTGACAAATGTAGGTAACCTTTATCATTATCTCACACTATAACCGCTCTAAGGACAACGCCACGCCGTATCACTTCATCAACGTTTAACTTCAATGTACTGTTGTAGTAGTAATAGTTGTAGTGTTGGGAGGAGCAGGAGGCAGCCGTCAATCCCAGGGGATTATGGGTTTCCGCCTCTGATGGTTTGTGGCATCTCCAGGTCGCAAGTCTGGGTGGGAAGATCTGTTGTCCATGCGGGTTACCCCTCTTCACGTCACTGTTGTTGTCCAACGGGAGAGCAAGCGCCGATACAGCGCAAAGGTTGCCAGAGTTACGTTGAAAACAACATCAAACTGCCTTAAGGACCTCGGCTCGGGAGTTTTTTCATCGGGGTTTACTCCCGAAGCCTTTCCAATAGGTGGAGGTTTAAAATCAGAGTTTGCCTTCTCCTAAGCGGGCCGCTGTCCAACGCTGATGAGTTCCAACGTCCCGAAGCAAATCGGTTTGAGGCGCCTGTGTTCCGCATTTGCTCACTCTCTTGTCAGCAGAAGCAGTTTCTCCGGGTCCTGTAGCTGAGCCACACGTGAAGCCCAAGAGATGGACTGGATTGCCGGAGGCTGTTAGAAATGTAAGCTATTTGGAGCACGTTATAGGTAGCAAAATAGAAAAACATGGGAAACCTACAGCATAATGCAGGCCCTTCGGCCCACAATGCTATGCCGAACATGTATTTACTTTAGAAATTACCTCGAGTTACCCATAACCCTCTATTTTCCTGAGCTCCATGTACCTATCCAGGAGTCTTTTAAAATACCCTACCGGGACCGGCTGCACCGCCTATGCTGGCAGCCCATTGCACGTACTCACAACCATCTACGCAAAAAAAAAACACTGATATCTCCTCTGAAGCTACTTCCAAGCATCTTAAAACTATGCCTCCACATGTCAGCCATTTCAGCCCTAGGAAAAGTCCTCTGACTACCCACACGATCAATGCCTCTCATCATCTTGTACACCTCTATCAGTTCACCTCTCGTCCTCCGTCGCTCCAAGCAGAAAAGGCCAAGTTCACTCAACATATTCTCATGAGGCACCCTCTCCATTGTCATAGGCTAATTGAAGCTACTGGGAGCATTTGATATATAACCCGGATTAGTAGAGCCCGGATAGCTCAGTCAGTAGAGCATCAGACTTTTAATCTGAGGGTCCAGGGTTCAAGTCCCTGTTCGGGTGCTGACTTTAGATCGCAAGATACAAGAGGACAGCCTTGTATTGTTACAAATATGCTAATTAACCTACTATTCAACATTTTAGTTTCGATATTGTCATTTATAGTAAAATTGTGTAGATATAGAGACAGGAAAGGAATAGAAGGTTATGGGCTGAGTGCAGGCCGGTGGGACTATGTGAGAGTATGCGCTCGGCACGGACTGGAAGGGACGAGATGGTCTGTGTCTATGCTGTAATTGTTATATGGTTATGTACTGGAAGCTTCTCCCAACTACCACACCCGGCTCTGACAACCTTAAGTAATATAACACAGGACAATATAGAATGAGATTGTTCTGCACGCCAGCATGTCTTTGGAATGCGGGAGAAAACCCACGCATAAACGGCGAAAATATGCGGGTTCCCTGCAGACTACGCTGGAAACGAACTGCGCTCTCCGACGAGCTCAGCTGTCATGGCGGCATGCTAACCTCAGACTGGAAATGAAAGAGCAGAAACCAAAATGGGAATGTGGTGCCGTGGCAGGTGCTCAAGCGTTGCCGGTATTTCTGCTCCACGTGTCTGTCAGTGCGAATCCTCATCGTGTCTCCCCGGCATTGCTGCCCCTCGATTTGCCACTCCGTCAGAACTGTCCCTCATTATTCACCGCCTCATTATTGCAAGCCTGTCTCTCAATCCACCAGTGTTCTCCACAGTGTGTCTCTCCATCGGTTCCAAGCGTGGTCTGACACTCATTTCTTTCTGCACCACACAGTATCCTTCAATCGGTACTACTTCTCAAGGAGTTATACGACTATTGCCGCCATTAATGTGTACGGCGATTAGCACCGCCCATCTCTGGTTCACCCCGTCAGTAAGAAAACACTTGTCATCACTACCCACAGGACTATCCAGCTTTTCTGCATTTCATCTCTATATCTTCTAAGAAGTGTCTCCATCACTGCTCCCGCACCATGTGTCAATCCACCAGTTCTACCTCGTTCCCTCTCACTTCAGATTAATGTATCACTCCATCAGGTCTTCCTCCGTTATACCGTTCTCTCTCTGCAAACCCCAAGTGTTTTACTCGATGATGAGCCCTCAGTCCGTCAGGACGAACCCTGCAGCTATCTGTCCAACAGTTCTTATTTCCGAGGTGGCATCATTCAGTCAGCACCGCCGCGCATTTTGTCACTTCGTGTGTGGTGCCCTCTCTGCCTCAGTTCATTATAACTAGTAATCAGAGCGTCACAACGCCAGTGGGATATCTAACAGCTTCTCCCCATCATTACTGTATCTCTGGGCTCTCTCTCATCTTTGCTTTGGAAGGAGATTACTATGATAGCAGGCGCTGTAAATGAGCGGCATTCATTTCGAATGTTGTCATTGCTTCCGGCAACGGTGTTGGCATGTCAGATTCAGTTCGCGAGTGATACTCAATGGTCCTGTTGAATTAGCATCTGTGATTTTTTTCTTTTCAATGAAATTCTACAGTAGTCCTCATTGTAGACAGCCGGCCCGCTACAGCACCTGTCTCTGCGCACTTGGGCCTTATCCGAACTCTTTAAGAGCAAGTCTCGACCACCCGGCAGAGACGGTTCTCCTTGTCTCTGAGATTTTCTGGTCAGGTCGATGGAATCCGTTTTTTGGCTGAGTGACTGAAGCAATGCGGGTCATCATCTCGCTTCGACAAGGTCACTCTCAGTTGGAGGAGCAAATGTTAGCCCTCGGAGCAACATTTCAACAGCTCAACACAGACGATCGGGAGCAGGTGGCAGTAAGTTTCGCTCTTACAGCTACCGTCCATGACCCTACAGCCAGGAGGCATTATGAGTGCCCAGAGTCCCTAGGTGTGTCGGAACGTCAGTACTATCCCTTTCGACCTCACGGCAATCAGTACTACACCGCAAAGTATTGCAGCCGTTCTGTGATTGTGCAGGCCCCCTCTCAATGTTAGTGGGATAGCTTCTTATGTATTTACTTTTACTTATTTGGAGACGAATCCCGGGACAGGTCCCTCGGCCGCAAGGAGTCGCGAGGCGCAGCAACCGATCTATTTAACACTAACCTGAGGCCCTCAGCTAGTCAAGGTCGACCATGAACATTGTGTTCTAGCTGTCTGCATGATACCCAAGTCAGGGCAGCATGGTATGATGAGCAAGTTCTTGCCCATGCAACTGGTGAATGCAAAGGGGGTGGGGGGTGCAGCTAAGGCCTATACCGTTTCACACCACTGGCGTCGCAGGAGTTGCAATTCAGCCGTGCAACCAGCTTTGGACTGCCTTGGGGACTGAAGCTCCGTGCGTCTGCACAGGACTTCCTCCCGAAGCTTTCCTCATGAGTAGGTCTGGTAAAGCAGAGCCGAAGTTAGCTTTCCATCTCCGAGATGAGCTGTTAACCACGGATAACGGGACCGATCTGCCCAGAGCGTCTGGTTTCCAGGCGCCACTACCCGCTTTGTTCCCCTTCATTGGGCAGTGGAAACGCTTCCGCGGGCTTTGCAGCTGAGCCGCAGGCGAAGGCCGGACGGTGTGCTTGGATGTCAGAGGATACTTTAAGCCACTCGGAGAATTTAACTCATAGTGGGAGCTTATCCGCACTACAACCCCCAGCTATGACAAACTTATGTAATGCAACACGGGACAATGTACGGTGATAAATTGGCCTACTCGCCTCCACGTGTTTGGAACGCGGGTGGAAAACGGCGCCAACACACACACACACACACACACACACACACACACACACACACACCAACGGGGAAAACATGCAGACTCCCTGAAGGCGATGCACGAATTCAACTGCGATCTCGGACGATAATAGCAGCGTGCTAACCCCAGAAAATGTTGAGGCCCCAGTGAGATTCGAACTCACGGCCCCTGGTTTACAAGACCAGTGCTCTAACCCCTGAGCTATGGGGCCCGCTTCGCCCCCTCCGCCATCTGAATGGATGATGAACCCCCGAAGAGTTCTTTACTTGCACTGCTTGTTTAAAAGTTCTAATGCAATTTTAGCTGAGTATTTATTGCACTATACTGATGCACAAAACAAATTTCGTAACATTTCCGAGTCACATTAAACCCCACCCTTCAGTGCCCCGTCCGTACAGCACGGTACCACTACGTTCGTGCATTAACACTGTGTATCACTACATTAGTCCCCCTAAGCATGTTCTTCCGTTCGTAGCAACTCTCCTTACTCCAAAACGTATAATTCCGTTAGCAAGACTCCTCACTGTGCCTCGCCGTCACTACCTCCACTCACTGTTTTTACTCATCATTACTACCCCTCAATGTGTTTCGAGGTTTTTGTGAAATACGGATGAAGCCATTATCTTATATCTCAGAATATAACTGCGTTAAGGACGAAGTCACGGCCTATCACGTCAACAATATTAAACTTAAATGTTGTTTTTTTTTTAGCTATCCATCCCATAGGATGATAATGGTTCCTTTGAATCACTTAGTGGGGTTGATATGTGCGTCTTGGAATGTCTGTACAGGCCGATTCCTAACAGGCACTGCTTACCACATACTTGGCAGGTGAGGCCTGGGGGGGCCGCAGGGGCAGAAGCTCTGTTGTGGCGCTTCCTGTGCCTTTCCTCTGTTGCCTGTATGACCTTTTCTGATGGCGTCCCTCCACTGTGAGCGAGCTTAAGCCAGATCCTCCCATGTTGATTGGGCAATGTCAGCTTTCTTCAGGCTCCTGTGCAGAACATCCTTGTACCGTAGTCGCCGGCCTCCTCGTTTTCGGATACCACTGGACAGCTGGCCGTACAAGGTGGGCTTGGGCAGTCTTCAGCCAGGCATTCTGACAGCATGTCCTGCCCAGCGCAGTTGGGGGCTGACATCACCGACATTGAAACTGCTGACATTCCGGCTCGAGAGAGGACCTCGGTATTGGAGACCTTGTCTCGCCAGCTGATCTTCATCAGAGAAATAGGTGACGCTGCTGCAGTTGGTCAAGCTGGCTAAGTGACCCTGATATGGGCACCATGTCTCACATCCGTATAGCAAGGCTGATATGACAATGGCTGTGTATACCTTGCACTTGGTGGCCAACCTGATGTTCTGTGACCAAACTCGATCTTTCAGCTGATCAAAGGCAAAACAGGGTGTTGTGCTGCCCAGGTAGCAAAACTTGTTGACAGTATTGAGACGAGTGTCATCCATGAGGACAGTTGGTCCTTCGGAGCTTGAGCCAGGAGCAGGTTGGTACAGAACTTTCATCTTTTTCAGGCTGACTGGTTGCAGTGGCAAAGCGACTGGTGATCTCCTAAATGTCTTCGAGAGAGAGGGCAACCAGTGCACAGTCATCAGCTCATGCGCCACCATGTCCCTGAATTTTGTTTCTGCTCTCAGTCTCGCGAGGTTGAGAAGCCGCCATCAACCCTCGTTCTTGGAAGACCCCTGACTTCAGGTCTGATGTGGAAGCGAAGAATAGTCCAAACAGAGTAGGAGCCAAAACGCAACCTTGTTTTACGCCGTTACTGATGGCAGACGGGTCTGACAACTCAGCACACATGTTAATGCGGCCTTCCATGTGTTCGTGCAACTGACGGATGATGTTGGTTCAGCGTGTGGTGGGGCGGGGGGGGGGGGGGGGGGGTGGAGAACCGAATTTTGGTAGGAGCTTCCACAGGCCATCTCTACCAACAGTGTCAAGCGCTTCAAGCTTAAATGTATAGCAGGAGTAGTAGGCTGCCATCAATACCAAGGGATCATGGGTTTGCGCCTCTGCTGGACTGTGGCACACCAGAGGCGCAGGCCTGGGCGGGAAGAATTGAAGAAGCGGCTGTTGTCCATGCGGGTTACCCCATTCCAAGTCGGCGATGTAGTCGATGGGAAGGGCAAGCGCCGATACATCTCAGAGGTTGTCAGAGTGAAGTAGTAAACCACATCAAACTGCCAGAGGGGTCCCGGCTGCCGATTTCTTCCGCAGGTCGAAACTCCCGAAGCCTTTCCCATGGGTGGGTATGGTGGAGAGGCGGCGGAGGTTTAAAATCAGATTTTTCCTTCTTCCAGGCAAGCTGCCGTCCAACACTGACGAAGTAAGGCGCCAGTGGTCTGCATTTCCTCCCTCTCTTGTCAGTGGAAACAGTTTCGTCGAGTCGAGTAGTTAATCCACACGTGAAACCCAACAGTTGAAATTAGTTGTCAGAGGCTGCTAGAGATGCACGCTATTTCGAATACTTAATAGGTAGAAACATAGAAAAACATAGGAAACCTACAGCATAAACATGTACTTACTTTGGAAATTACCTAGAGTTACCCATAGGCCTCTATTTTACTGAGCTCCGTGTAACTATCCAAGAGACTCTTAAAAAGACCCTATCATATCCGCCTCCACCACTGTCGCTGGCAGCCCATTCCTTGCACGCTCAGCCCTCTGCAAAGAAAATCTACCCCTGACATCTCCTCTGCACCTACTTCCAAGCACCTTAAAACCGTGTCCTCTTGTGGCAGCCATTTCAGCCCTGGGGAAAAAAGCCTCTGACTATCCACACGATCAATGCCTCTCATCATCTTATACTCCTCTATCCGGTCACCTCTCATCCTCCGTCGCTCCAAGGAGAAAAAGCCGAGTTCACTCAACCTATTCTCATAAGGCATGACCCCCAATCCAGGCAACATCCTTGTAAATCTCCTCTGCACCCTTTCTATGGTTTCCACATCCTTCCTGTAGTGAGGCGACCAGAACTGAGCACAGTACTCCAAGTGGGGTCTGACCAGGGTCCTATATAGCTGTAACATTACCTCTCGGATCTTAAACTCAATCCCCAGGTTGATGAAGGCCAATACACCGTATGCCTTCTTTACCACAGAGTGAAGGCCAAGAGTTGGAGTTGGTTGTCAGAGATTTTTAGAGCTGCACGCTATATTGAGCACTTAATAGGTAGAAACACAGAAAAGCATAGAAAACCTACAGCATAATACAGGCCCTTCTCATAACGTGACTTTCCGTCATGTGCCTAAGAGATCATGCATTTTCCGGAAATGCAGAGCATTTCCATGGTGGAGAAACTCAGCAGTTCAGACAGCACCGAAGGGCGACAATAAACAGCGACCTTTGAGGCCAAGACCCTTCGTCCGGACTGGAAAGGAAAGGGCAAAGCCAAAATGAGAAGGTGGGGCCGTGGAAGTTAAACAAGAGTTGCCGTTATTTCTGCTCCATGTGTCTGCTTCTGCGAATTCTTGTCCCCCCAGCATTGCTTCCCCTCAATTTGCCATTCCGTCAGAACTGTCCCTCATTATTCACCATCTCATTATTTCAAGCCCGTCTCTCAATAAACCAGTGTTCTCCACAGTGTGTTTCACACAGACACACACACACACAGACACACACACACACTCACACACACACACACACACACACACACACTCACACACACACACACACACACACACACACACACACACACACACACACACACACTCATTTCATTCTGCAACACACAATTTCAATAAGTCAATACTACTTCTCAGAGATTTTTTTAATGATTATTACCGCCATTAGTGTGTCGGGCAATTAGCGCCACCCATCTCTGGTTCACCCTGTCAGCAAGACAGCTCTATTCATCACTGCACCTCCACTCCACACAAGTCTATCCAGCTTTTCTGCATCTTCTATCATGATTCTCATCAGTACTCGCGGGCCATGTGTCTCTCCACCAGTTCTAACTTGGTACGTCTTACGCTATGGATACCACACACTAATGTGTCACTCCATCAGGTGGTCTTCTGTTATACCATTCACTCTCTGCAAACCCCAAGTGTATTACTCCATTATGAACCCTATATGCAGCAGTCGGGCAGGACGAACACAGCGGCTATCTGTCTAACAGTTATTTTTTTTTTAATTTCCACATTGGCCTCATTCAGTTAGTACTGCTGCGCATTTTATCACTCCATCTGTGGTTCCCCCTCTGCCTCACTTCATCATGACTAGTAATCAGAGTGTCACAACGCCAGTGGGATATCTCACCGTTTCTCCCCATCATTACTGCATTGCCGTTGATCAGTCCATCGGTACTACCCTTCCCTGAGGCTGATCGCTGTCACTCAGTTGGTCGGCTTCCTGGGTCAGCAGAAACAGTTAAGCCGGTCTTAGTAGCTAAGCCACGAGTGAAGGCCAGGAGGTGGAATTGGTTGTCGTTAGTATATAGTGGGAGCTGATCCCAACTAGCACACACGGTTACGACAACCTTAATTATTATAACACTGGACAATATACAATGATAAGATCGCCTAATCGCCTGCACGTATTTGAAATGCGGGACAAAATCCAGACCCTAAACGGGGAAATTATGCAGTCTCCCTGCAAACGACGCTGGAATTGAACTGCGCTCTTGGACGCGCCGAGCTGTAAAGGCGGTATGCTAAATGTTGAGGCCCCAGTGAGATTCGAACTCACGGCCCCTGGTTTACAAGACCAGTGCTCTAACCCCTGAGCTATGGAGCCTCCTTCGGCCCCTCAGCCACTGGACGGTGAAACCACCAAGACTTCTTTATTGGCACTACTTGTTTAAAAGTTTTAATGCAATTTTAGCTTATCATTCATTGCACTATACTGATGCGCAAAACAAATTTCATAACCTAAGTCACAGCTTGGAGCTCCATGAGAGCTATCCTCGGTTTCTCACCCTGGACCACTAACCCACACTCCAGCTGCGCTATCCTTCAGTGCCCCGCTCATCAGTGCAGCACGGTCCCACACTTGGTGCTTCAACTCTGTCTATCATTGCATCAGTCCCCCTAAACAAGTCCTTCTCTTCCTACCAACTCTCCTTACTCCAAATCGTATCAGCCCATTAGCAAGACAACTCATTGTGTCCCGCCATTGCTACCTCCACTCACTGATTTTCTCATTATTGCTGCCCCAGAGTGTGTTTCGAAGTACTTGTGACAAATGTGAGTAACCTTAACCTTTATCTCACAATATCACTGCGCTAAGGACGACGCCTCGGCGTATTACGTCGACAGTTTTAATTGTATAGTAGTAGTAGTAGTAGTAGTAGCAGTGGCAGAAAGAGGGGGAGGCAGTCATCAATCCGAGGGGAATATGGCTTTGCACCTCTGGTGATCTGTGACATCTCCAGGGCTCACGCCCGCTTGGGAAGATCTGAAGAATCGGGTGTGTCCATGCGGACTACCCCTGTGGAGGTCAGTGATGTTTTCCAAGGGAAGGGCAGGCTGCCGATACAGCAGTGTGGTCGCAGAGGTTGTCAGAATTAAGTAGCAGACAACATCAAACTGCCTCCGGATTTCCTCCTCCGGGTTTACTCCCGAAGCCTTTCCCATGGGTGGATATGACCGCGAGCAGGCGGTTTAAAATCAGAGTTTTCCTGCTCCTAGCCGGACTGCTGTCCAACGCTGACTTGCCCCACCGGCCCAAAGCAACTAGGTTTGAGGCGCCCGTGTTCCGCATTTTCTCCCTCTCTCTTGTCAGTAGAAACAGGTTTTTCGGGTCTAGTAGCTGAGCCACACGTGAAGGCGAAGAGGTGGACTTGGTTGTCAGAGGCTGTTCGAAATGCACGCTATTTGGAGCACGTAACAGGTAGCAACGTAGGAAAACATAGAAAACATTCAACAAAATATTGAGGAGACAAGATGAGGATTCCCGCTGACAAACGCATTCAGCAGAAATACCGACAACGCTTTCCGCACCTTCCCAGCCGCGCCTTTTTATTTATGTTTCTGCCCTTTCATTTCCGGTCCGGACGAAGGACCTTGGTCTGAAAGGTCGCTGTTTATTGTCCTCCTCAGATGCTCTCTGAACTGCTGAGTTTCTCCAGCATTTTGCGCTGTTCTGGATATCCACAATCCGCAAGATCTTTTAGACACATTCCGGAAGGTCACGCTTTAAGGCATGGACGCTGCAAATACAGTTTCCTAGTATTGTCATAGCCTATAAGTTACCACTACGTAAGAAGAGCTCCAAATAGCGTGTATCTCTAAGAGCCCTGACAACCAAATCCAGCTCTTGGTCTTCACGTGTGGCTCAGCTTCTAGTCCCCCGGAAATGCTTCTACTGAAAAGGGACGGGGAAAAGACGGACATCTGGCGCCTCAAAATTAGTGCTTCGGGCAGGTGGGGCTGCCACACTGTGTATCACTACATTCGTCCCCTAAGTATGTCTCCTCGCTCGTACCAGCTCTCCTTGGATAATTACTACCTGACGAAGACCACCACCGTCCCGCCGCCGACGACTCACTTAGTCGGTTTTACTCCAAAACGTGTAACTCTTTTATTACTACATTTTGGTGTGTTTATCCATCTGACCTCCGCTCAGTGCGTTTCTCATTATTACTACCACTCAATGTGTTACTCGCTGAGTACTACCCCTAACTGTGTCTCACCATCATTACCGCCCGGCCATGTGCAGGCCTGTCGGCGCTGCCTCTCGCTGCGAGTCTCCGTCAGTACGACCACAGCACAGCCTGTCTCTCCATCTCTGTTCCAATCCATCAGCACTACGCTCACTGTCTATCCTTACTAACCCTCAGTGTGTCAGTGTTTCGGTAATACCTCCTGCTGCCTGTCTCCATCATTACGTCTCCATTCCGTGTCACTCCACTACTCACCGTGTCCTAACGTCATCACTAGCCTGGAGATTCTCAATCTGTCAGTTCTACCGCTCATCGTCACTCTGCATCATTATTATAATTAGAATTGGAATTTATTTTGTCTTACGTGGCAAGAGGTAGCAAGAGCCTTCCTGCTGTGTCTCCATCGTCAAACAGCCTGTCCATCAGTAAAACACCGGTTTTCGATCATGATGCCCATTCTGTGTGTCACTCCATGTGCACGGCACACATTGTGCTTCCTCACCGTGAACAGCAGTGTGAACCAACACAGACTTATCCCTCACTGGGTCTGTCAATCATTGCTACTCCTCAGTGTGCTCCCCATTATTACTAACCATCATTCAGTCTCTCACTCTATCAGCATTCCCGCACAATGCGTCACTCCACCTGTTCTAAAATCCATCGTCACTACGTCATCACTGCCTACGTGTCTCTCCTTCCATGTGTCCTGCACAGCACTCTATCACTCTATCCGCTGTTTCCTGTTTTGTTTCTGTCGGCTTTTTTTTCTGTACAATATATTCGCGGGGGTTTCAAATCAGAATTTTCCTGTTGCTGGGAAAGCTGCCGTCCAAGGCTGTGGAGCCCCACCTGCCCGAAGACAACCAATTTTGAGGCGCCAGATGTCCGCCTTTTCCCCATCCCTTTTCAGTAGAAGCATTTCCGGGGGACTGGTTGCTGAGCCACACTTGAAGGCCAAGAGCTGGATTTGGTTGTCAGAGGCTCTTAGAGAAGCACGCTATTTGGAGCTCTTCTTTCGTAGAACTTATAGGCTATGACAATATTAGGAAACTGTTTTTGCAGCATCCATGCCTTAAAGCGTGACCTTCCGGAATGTGTCTAAAATATCTTGCGGATTGTGGATATCCAGAGAGAAACTCAGCAGTTCAGAGAGCATCTGAGGCGGACAATAAACAGCGACCTTTCAGACCAAGGTCCTTCGTCCGGACCGGAAATGAAAGGGCAGAAACATAAATAAGAAGGCGCGGCTGGGAAGGTGCAGAAAGCGTTGTCGGTATTTATGCTGAATGTGTTTGTCCGCGGGAATCCTCATCTTGTCTCCTCAGCATTGCTTCCCCTCGATTTCCCATTCCGTCAGAACTGTCCCTCGCAATTCGCCATCTCATTATTACCTTTCCGTCTCTCAATCCACCAGTGTTCTCCACAGTGTGTCTCTCCATCAGTTGCAAGCGTGGTCTAACACTCATTTCATTCTGCAGCACACAATATTCTTCGATCGGTACTGCTTCTCAAGGGGTTATATGACTATTACCGACATTAGTGTGTCTGGCAATTAGCACCAACCATCTCTGATTCACTCCCTCAGTAATAAAGCTCATTTCATCACTACACCTCCACTACACACAAGTCTGTCCCTCTTTTCTGCAATTCAACTCTACTCTCGCCCGTCATCTGTCTCCAACAGTACACCCGGGGCAATGTGTTACTTCACCAGTTCTATCTCGTTGCGTCGCACTCCATCGATACTGCACCTTAATGTATCGCTCCGTCAGATCTCGCTCTGTTATACCTTTCACTCTGTGCAAACCCCAAGTGTTTGACTCCATTATGAACCCTCAGTGCAGCAGTTGGTCAGGACGAACCCAGCGGCTATCTGTCTAACAGTTATTTTTTTTTATTATTTCCACATTGGCCTCATTCAGTCAGTACTGTTGCACATTTTATCACTCCATCTGTGGTTCTCCCTCTGCCTCACTTCATCATGACTGGTAATCAGAGTGTCACAACGCCAGTGGGAAATATCACCGTTTCTCCCCATCATAACTGCATTGCCGTTGATCAGTTCATCGGTACTACCCTTCCCTGAGGCTGATCGCTATCACTCAGTTGGTCGGCCTCCTGGGTCAGCAGAAACAGTTAAGCCGGTCTTAGTAGCTAAGCCACGAGTGAAGGCCAGGAGGTGGAATTGGTTGTCAGAGGCCACTGAAGCCACTGGGAGCATTTAGTACATGGTGGGAGCTGATCCCAACTATCACACACGGTTACGACAACCTTAAGTATTATAACACAGGGCAATATACAATGA